>NW_024582075.1:17035464-17088311 GCF_017639235.1 Corvus kubaryi
CCTTTCCTTTCCTTTCCTTTCCTTTCCTTTCCTTTCCTTTCCTTTCCCCTCTCTTTTTTTCTTTTCGCAAGCTGAGTTTTCAAAAACTGAAGGTTTTCTGTGACACTAGGCTGTATTTTCTAATGGTTTCTTTGCAATGTAGCCAAAGGTGATGATTATGTGTCACTTGATTGGAACAGGTCTAGAGGATGCCATCTGCTTACTGTTCACATTACTCAATGTCCACAGGTACTTTTTTTAAGAACAGAAGCAAGCCTTTTATGTAAAATGAGGTGTCTGACTATTAGGTAGGTGTCATAGGTTAGCAAGCGTAGTCCCGGAAGGGACGTCCTTGCTAAGGGGTGCTTACAGTTTCCTCTGGGAACTGACAGAACCTATCAGCTGGCCAGTTTGAATATGGACAATTCTCTAAGCCACTTAAAGTTGTGATCACCTCTGTGATCCACATTTAAGAATAGGCAAACTCCCCCTCCAAGCTCTCTCGTTTCCGGCGCTGGCACAGGTGGCTGCGGGCCCCGTGTGGGGGCCAGCGGGCCCGGCCAGGCCCTGCTTGGGCCAGGCCGGGCCGGGCCATGGCCATCCTGAAGCCATGGACCTGTTCCAGCCATGGAACCCCCCCGCACTGCCTTGCCGTGGGCAGCCGGAGCGGCTCGGCTCTCCCCCCTCTCCACTGCGATAAGAAAAATTCAACATTCCAGCTGCAAAGCTGCAAGGCTGAGGTGAGAGTAACCCTTTTATTGCTGTGAAGAGCTGAAAACCTGAGGGAAGAGAGAGAGGAGATGCTTAAAGCTGAAATTCTGTTGTGAAGCTATGATATATCAGAGTATCCCGTTGTAATTCCATGAAGATATGGGGGGTGGAGTGTTCAACTCGTGAGCAAAAGCACCTGCGCTGAGATAGGCAGATGCTGACGCAGCTGTAATTTCATGAGAAGTTTGGACAGGGAGAGATGAACCAGATGAGGACTTTTGCTCCAAACGGGAAAGGAGAAAACCTCAGTCCGTAGAGATGAACCAGATGAGGACTTTTGCTCCAAATGGGAAAGGAGAAAACCTCAGTTCCTAGAGATGCTCCCAGAGATAGTCCTAACGATGAAGATGATGAAGACCCTTTGCTCCCAGGGAAGGAGAAGGGCCTCTGTTTTTGTTTCTGAACGGCTCAACCTTAAAATTGTACCCCAAAAATCTTCAAGAGTGGACCCTCGAAAGCAGTTGCGGGAAAAGCTGCAAGTCGGGGGAAAGGACTCACACGCAGGCAGAGAGACTCCTCTTCCTAAATGGACTGAACGATATTTGGAAGTGGGCGGCTGTCTCGTTGTGATAATGTTTTCATAGCATGAGCAAGAAGAGACTTCTCTTTCTAAATGGACTGAACAAGGTTATTATGGAAGTGGTAAACAGACTGAACATCTTAAGGGTTGTCTTTTCACATTGTCAGTGGGAGAAGGGAGGAAGGTGGGGGGAGGAGGAGAGTTCTGAAGGTGGTATTTTTTTTTTTTTCTTCTTTTAGGTCTGTTAATAAACTTCTTTATATTCTTTCAAGTTTGGTGCCTGTTTTGCATTTCTCCTAATTCTTATCTCACAGCAGATAAACAGTAATGAGTATTTTGGACCAAACCACTACACTAAATTGGTGTTTCCGCCCGGTTACAAACCGAACCCGCGACAGTAGGGAAAGCAAACACGCTCTGAAGCAAATGTACTTTGGAGCAGACAGCTCAAAAGGTAAAATAAAGGTTGAGTTGATCCAGATAGAGCAAAAGGACACTGTCTCGGCTGAAAATGCCTTGGGGAGTGCTGCTGTATGTACCCAGCAGCATAAACATGAGGACAGCAGCTTAAAGCAACACATTCTGCTTACCATCACAACTGTTCAGAAACATACACTTTTTTACAAGGAAAAAGTTGAGGTTTTTTCCCCCATTTCTTTCACAGAGAATTAGGTATTGAGGAAAACATTGTTTTAGCAACTTGCTGCTTACAGAAATTCCTTACAGTCCTGTTGATAAAGTCTTACTGCACAGGAAATGTCCAATCTCTGCGTAATCTATTAAGATGTGTGAGCCATCTTCTGAACAGCTGTTTTGAGTTCATGAGTAGAAAGTGGTATACCAGCACATTCCCATATTAGCACTGCCATTTTTATCTGCATGATACAAATTTCTGGATGTTTTGGGGAATTTTTTTCACTAGGGATGTAGTCTGATTCAGGTCTGACTATGAGCTCTTAGAACAATACCCAAAGACATGGGAATAATTCAGAGCAGTATGTAATAACAGGTTTCCCAGGTCTGTTCCTTGCTATTGCCTTGTTTTAAATCTGATAGAACTTGTAACGCAATTACGCAATGTGTTGATTGTGGTATAGCTAGAGCCCAGTGCCTCAAGCAGTGATGATACGTAAGTTTGACCATAGTTAGAATGCTAAATGTACTACAGAGAACTATACAGAAAATCCCAGAGACCCGGAAGACATATCTCCCTCCTAACTCTAGTCCTGTTTGGCCAGTTCTTTATTTTGCCAGTTGTTTAAACCATAGAGGAAAACATCTAGATTCATGCGTTACTGGAGATGTGCTATCCATTTTTTTCTTTTTTAGCCTCCACTTACAGGCAGGAAAAACATTAACCTTTATTTTTACCTTCTGGAGCTGGAGACAGATCTAGAGTTACCACTCTGAGTTTTAGGAAGAGTTTCTGAGACTACCATCTTTCCTACTCAGCAGGTAGTAGAGACTCAGTAGAAAATAACAACTCCTTTCCTACTCAGCAGAATGAAACCTGGGTAGATTTGTATCCCATCTGCTGCTCTGCAGTCACTCACTTGTATCAGCAATTAGCTGAAAGGGGGTCCTTTCCTCATTTATGCCACACTGCCACCACACATGGAATGAATTCTATCATCACACAGCTTTCCTGTGTCTTGGGAACAAACACCTGAGCTGTTGGCTCCTTTCCCCGGATTTAGTTTAGACTTACTTGACTATTAGTCTGCTTTGTGCCACCTGCTTTGTGGTATTAGATACTGGACTGTAACAGTGTGCTTGTCAGTTACTGTTTTCTGACCTACAAACTCTAGAGAACCAGCACTAATGGGAAGGAAAGTAAATTCTCTAGCTTGTGCATCAGATTCTTTTTCTTCATCTAAGCTTCCTTCTACCTATGTTTTTCCTGGAAATTTCCCGTGGTTCATTTGAATTGCTAAATGTTCCTCAGCTGCAGCCTACTCTCATGTTTTAACCTTAGTGATGTACCTCTATGATTTTTCAAGAGCACACTGTTAACACAGCTGAGTGATGTAGTGTATCTTTCATGTACAGGAAGTGAGATAAGAATCAAAATCTGGCTGCCAACCTTTGTGCTTTGAAAACTCCTGGGTAGTGCCCTTCAAAATAAGGGCAGCAAAACAGCCCACAGACATATGCTGCTTTGCCTTGTCTGGATTGTCTTCCCTGGACTGTAGTGCTTGACCTGAGACTCTGCAGGTTCTTCCAGTTTCCATGAGATCTCAGCCAGCAAGTGATGCATCCCTTCTGTCACCGAGGAGTGCCTCATCAGGAGCTGTTTTGTCCAAAGAAGCTGAAAGCAAAATGCCTCTGAATCAGAAAGGGATCCCTATGGTTTCAGCTCTCCCGGTATCATTACTCAGTGGTTCATTTACTGAAGTTTTTTCCTGACACCAAAGGCCACTGTTGACATGTTTCTGCCTGTGTAGTTTTGCATCTTTTTGTCCCTGCCTGGAGAGATGGGGTGTTCCCCATGCAGCAACAGTGTGACAATACAGATTTCCTCCTGACTCTTTTTTGTTTGACATCACAGCAATGGGTTGAGGGCTCCCATGCAGTGCCATGCTGACCCCAGCAGCCTTGTGCCCTCTGTGCAGAGCTTTTGAGAGGCAGCCACTTATTTCAACAGGCAAGTCAAAATTCCTGTCCTGCTGACATGTGGTAGCTGTTGGCCTTGGAGCTTCTCAGTAACATGACTGGCTGGTGTGTTCTACAATGGACTGATGACAGCTAGGACATCTTCCTGGTTTGAGGCATCTTCATCCCACAGATCCTTCCAGCCCTGATACAAGGAACAGTATGGGCCAAGTTACCTGAAGAGCAAGGCACCCTTTCAGAACTTCTTAAGGTTTGCAGCAGTATGGCTGTACTTCCATTGCAGAGGAAATTCTGGTTCTTTTCATACCTTGTCAATTTCCTGCATTCTCAACATTCATCTTAAGTCTCTCAGCTCTAGTTCTCTGGGGTCTCTTCCACTCTCACTGAGTGCTGCATGAGACAGAGAACATCTAAATGAGAGGGCTCAGAAACTGAATAGGCCATGGAAAAAGGCACAGTCTTCTGTATTGTTCCAGCTGTTCAGCAGTCAGACAGAACTTGTTTGCTAGATGTGAGTCTAATGTAGTTTGACTTTTTACCTTGGTTCAGCCTTTACCCACCTGATGGAAGACAAGCATTCTCAGCTTTGCTTTTGGAAGCTCAGATGGTTTCCAGCCCAGCACTGAAGACTCTGTAGGTACACCTTCCTGCCTGTCCACTCAGCTGCTTGTCTGCATTGACTCTTAGAAGTGTGGAGTGTGCATATCTTCAAAGAGATACACTCACTTTGGAGAGCACTTTTTTTTTTTTCCACTGGAATCTCATCCTTCAATGTCTACATGTCCTCTTTTCAAGGATTTTTAGACTACGCTGTCAGTCTTTTCAAAATCTATATGAGGAAGAACACCTTACCAAGTTCTTACTCTCTCCCTCTGGCTCTCCTTTTGGCAGATCCTTAGTAATTGCAGCTTTGTGAATCTACCTTCAAGTAGACAAAAGCTTTTTTCTTCATGTGGCTTCAACCTCTTCCAAAAATTTACACAGGCAGCAGCACCTATGTCAAAATTTGTCAGTGAGCTAGGTTTGAGTTTGCAGAGTTCCAGGCCACACAGAAAAGTCATATTGGAAGCTAAAAATCAGTATTGATCAGGAGACAATCTGTTGAAAAAAATTCTAATGATCATCAGAGCTGTGTACCTATTCTAAACCGAAGCCTCATTAAATCACAGTGACTCAGGCTTCAAAAAAAAAAAAAAAAACAGAAGCACCAGTCCTGGTCATGGTATAGTCCTTTGGCAGTGACTAGGTCACTCAGAGACACACAGGAACCGGCCTGGATGCAGCAGCCTCCAGCCGAGGACTCAGATGATGAGCGAGGCTTTCACTGCACTGACTGTGAAGGTATAAAAGCGCAGGGATTACTTTGTTCAGGGTCCCTCCTCAGAGATACCTTGGGCTTTTTCTGTGTTACTGCACCACTAGAGGAAGAGGCCGGGCCAGAGATAATTACCCAATCTCCATCCCTGGGTGAGCTGTGAGATATAGCAAAAGATTTCAGCCATCAGTCAGCAGTCCCTGTTGGCCCATTTGCTCCAATGCTGGGATATTGCAGCCCACGATATGAAACCAGATGGTAGTGAAGCCAAGCAGCTGGGATCCCTGTCACATAATGTGGGCAATGACAAGGGGATTGGGAAGAGGACAGAAACTCTCAGCCTCTGGAGGTGACTTCTGTCAAATGGGAGGGAGGATACTTTTCCAAGGAAGACCTAATACACAAAAGGGTGTTCCCCACTGCCAACAAAAAAACCACTTCACAAAGATAGCGCCCAAAGGCAATATCCATGGCTTAATGTGCCCTCCCTCCACCAGTCTGAAAACAACAAAGAGCTGGGACAAAACAAACTTGGCAGATAGAACATTTGTGCTGCACTGCTCATTTCTGGTTTTTTTTTTCTGGACTGCTGAGCTCAATTGTGTTTGGCACTGTTCCCCTGGCTTGGCTTGGTCCCATGTGGCTGACTCCAACACCAGTGCCACTTGGATTTGCTCAGCTGGAGTTTTGGGCTCTGTGTAGCTGCTTCCCCTCTGCCAGAGACAGAGGTGTTTACTCCACTGGGCTCAAAGGAACAGAGAAGGGACCGGGGGTAATAGAGGGAGCTGAGTCCACCGGGCTGATCTCGACACCTTCTTGGCTAAGGAGGGCCAAGATGGCACACTTCCCCTTCTTTCTGATCCTTGGCTTCTCCTGCTGAAACCATATCCTCATCGATAAGTGTGTGGTATGCAATAAACCATGTCGCCACACCCACACAGCACTAAAAACTCCATCTCCTTTCTCTCTAATCAGGACATTGTGAAATGTGTGCTGCAACCCAGCAGAGCAAGTGGGTAAACTCCCATGGGTCAAAAGAAAGAAATGGGGGGGCCTGGCCGATCGTTTACATCCCACTCACGCAAACCTGCCAAGGCAAGCGCTACGTGCTTACAACAGCAGCACAACCACTGAAGGGCTGGAGAGGTACCCTGTGCCTCATGCCACCAGCTGAACACCATCTTGGGCCCTGAAAAGCAAGTCCTGCCTGGACATGGCAGCTCAGAAAGAACTGGGTTGGACAACGGGACTCATTTCAGAAATAGCCTCAGGGACACCTGGGCCAGAGAGCACGGGTTTAAGTGGGTGTACCATATTCCTGTCATGCACCAGCCTCTGGGAAAGCTGAATGTTACAATGGGCTGTTAAAAACCACCTTGAAAGCAATGGGTGGGGAAACCTTAAAACATTGGGAACTACATTTAGCTAAGACCACCTGGTTAGTTAATACTGAAGCTCTACCAGTTGAGCTGGCCCTGCCCAATCAAAACCTCCAGATACTGTAGAAGGGAATAAAGCTCCGCAGTCCATAAGGGGAATATGTTAGGGAAGACTGTCTGAATTAGTCCTGCCTCAAGCAAAGGCAAACTCATCTGTGGGACTGGTTTTGCTCAAGGACCCAGGTGCACTTGGTGGGTAATACTAAGGGTCCAGTTGTGCATTTAGTGAGAGCATTCAACTCTGTTCAAGGTAAATGGTGGTAATTTTCATTAAAAGTGGTGGAAAATTTCCTGTAAAGTTAAGGAAAGTCATATGGAAAGATGACAAAGTAATGCAAATTCAAGACATTAGAATTTCTAACAAATTTAAGAAATGTAAGGTGGTGTAAGCCATTTCTGTCTTACAGACTTGCGTCTCTTCAAATACTGAGAACAAAAGGAAGTGCTTTTCCATGCCACATTCATTTGCTTAGTGAAAACCTTCATAAAAAAAGGGGATTAAAAGCTCCCAGTCTTATTGTTTAGGTAACACCTTTAACTTTGATACATCTAAGTTTCTTCCAAAGGATAAATGCTTCATATGGCTATTCTAAGAGGGTTAGGAAGTGCCGTGCTGTAACTCATCAAACAGAACAGCTGCCTTCAGCAGTGATCTAAACACCAGTAACAAATCTTAGATAGTGTACAGAAGAAAATGCTGGCAGGCATGTGTAATTCATTGTATTCAGTTATTTTATTTTCACTATCCAAACGCGAAAGAAACACACAGTTAAGTTTCAGGTATGGATTACACAGTTTTCTAAAAATATTCCTTTCATGTTCTCTTCAATAAACCATGTGTTCAAATGTTTACATTTCAATCATAAGTAGCAGATATCTTCTCCTCCCTGCTCCCTACCACCAAGGGACTTTTTCTACTTTAATATAAAGTACTGTAAACCTCTTATTCAAAAAGAAAAATTCAGAAAAAAAACTTCTTAGTCAAACATCTTTTCAGAATTGTTGTCTGGCACGGCACAACATTTAGAAGTTTCTTTTGGTATAGTAATTACTGAAATTTTTTCAGCCAGGTTAGGTGTCTGTGAATATTTTAGAATTAAGGCAGACAATACACACTTTAGAAATATATTAGCACATATTTGTCATGGTATGGCATTTTCAGTAGACATTGGTTTTTCATAATTCATTGTGCATTTCACATTTCAGAAAGCTTCTACTGTGCTGAACATCATCCTTCTTCCTTTAGTCTTGTTCTTCTACACTTCTACTTTTGCTCTCAGAACTCTATCCTGTAGGTATTTGTGATCCTACATTCCTGAAAAGCTTGCTTTCTTTATGCAAGAGTTACATTTCTTCATACTTAATACAGTAACATCTTTTCCCATACATTTCAAGGCAGCTGGTCAACATCTCAACTAAATGCAACAATTAAAAATTTAATTTTGGGGGAAAAATATAATTTTTACATACATTTTCACAGTTGTATTCATCAGTACATTTAGCAACAATTATCTAAACTATGGAAGCTTTTAACCAGTACTAGGACTTGACAAGAACATGGGTTTCTTCTCCTGAAAATTCATTTCTCCTCTGGCTTACTACATGACTGTCGCAACTTTGTGAAATACTGTGTGGAATATATTTTAAAACTAACTTTGAAACTTAACATATTTATGCTGATAGACAACAAACCAATACTACACAACACAATACTTGATTGCAGAGATTCTGTAAGATATATTGTGCACTTATAAAAAATTCTTTCACTTCAAATATAAGTGCAAAGCAGTAGTTAATATTTTAATTCTACACGGTAGTAGCAGTCAGGTATACATAAACCAGCACTTTTTCTACCAACAAAACCAAACAGCATTTTTGAAGTGCATAATGATTACACTAAAGCATGACAAATGCAATGCCAACTGAAGACAGTTTCTAAAACAAAGTACTTAGTCTACTGATACAAAGGCTATGTAAAAATATGACATTATCAATGCTACTGTAGATCTGAAAGCTTTCAAAATACAAAATACAGTGTTTTTTGGTGGTGGTGTTTGATTTTTCTTTTTAAGGTTAAACAACTGGCAGTACCAAATTAAGCAAGTTACTACACTTACATCCTCAACAGCTTTTTGAGAAACCCACTGGGTCTGCTCTGGGACCTAAATATCAACACTGCAGATGACTATATATCCCCCAAGTCCTAAGCACTACTAGGTCCTATTCTTCCAGCTACAAACATTCATCCCAAATGATCAAGCCTTCTGCACAGGCCTCTGGTTGTCAAAAAAGACTGTCTCTGACCAACAGCACACAATTACACTGCAGTGTAAAGATATGGCTTTCTCTAAAAATGATCTCATATTAAAAGTAAAAAAAAATAAAACTCCACATGACACTTAAAAATCATCCTTGAGTTCACCACTACATTTATGCAATCAAATAGACTATGTAATTAGTCATACTGTTGTAGAACAAGAAAAAGACCTTTTATTCACTTGAAAGATTAGCAGACTGGAAGATTTCTTCATTGCATTACACAAACTTCCCTGAGATTTTTACATAAATTATGTTTAGTCTACTATGTATTTGAAACCAGTGAGCTATTGCGTGTCATACACTGCAAATTTTACATAATTCCTGCATATGTTATCCAGCTGAAATGCTGTCTCGATGCTTTAAAGCTTTATCTCCTTTGTTACAAAACACATGTACACATAACTGAGACTACAAATGCAAAGACATTTTTTGCACAAAATTTCAAATCCTCAAAGCAATGTATAGAAATTGAGAAAACATGTTAAGTTGAACAAAGGACTTGAAAGTTTTTTTCAGCTTAAAAACTGACTGTGAAATTAGTTTGAAAAATCATTTATGCAAATGCTTGGAGGCAAGAACACTAGCAGAAATAGTTCTAAATGCAATGGGCAGAGAGAAGGCTGATGCTGCTCTCCCTATTTAGCACTCTCTTGTGCTATAAAATAGTAGTTTTGTAGGAGTGATTGTGGGAGAGAAACATCACAGTTGTACAAAATACTGCTATACTGGCACTATGTTACACTAAGGATTTTTTTTTTTTATATTTTTTTAAAAGTTGAGGTTCTTCAACCTCTGATAAGATGGGTGTAGTTAACCACAAATTTTAAGGAGGCCCCACAGTGAAAGTAACCTCTGTTTCACTAACTCACTGCCACAAATTTTAAAAATGAGCACTTCATTTTAAATATAAATCTGGATGTCAGGTCAGTTTGCCAAGCTGTATATCCCCTTAACTGAACTTCTCTCAGCAGAAGTCCAAGAAGAACAAGCATTTTACTTTGCAAACAATAATGCTTAAGTAAAAACAAACAAGATTATTTGAACTAAAAATAAACAAACCCTGCAATTATACTACTTTGAGATATGAGATTATCCCCAAGTTTTATGCCTCAAGGCAAAACCGAAGTGTTCTCTTGTCCAAAAATTTTTGTTACTTATTTCAAAAGCTGAATTATACAGCATTCAGGTAGCTCTTATCTCCTTCCAGCTCTCAGTAACTGGAATCACGTCCTTGCCCTCCGCTGAGTGCGGAGCAATTGCACTTGTAACTCCTCCTTCCAAATAGTCTCATTCTGGGTATTACCACAGAACGGAATAGGCTTGGGCCACTTCAATACAGAACAGGCTTCATCTGGTTGTGACTGGCCATATCAGATATTGAGTTGTAAGTATTCTTTTTCTGTGCTGGAAGGAAGATACTAAGATGATCATCTTAACAGTGAAGTGAGGAATTGTGAAAGTGAGGGCATTTTCTAGGTTTTTAATCCTGCTTTGAAAGTTCCCATTCATAGATATACTTATGGATGCATGAAAACTACAAAGACGGAAAGAAAAAATGAGCAGCATTTAAAAGCAGTATGTTTATCTTTTCCTTATTTAAACTGAAGACACTGCCTTGTGTAAAATGAATTCACTTCTATGTGTTATCACTGCATCTTCAATTCTATAAAGGCAATCTAATACTCAAGGGAAAAGAACAGTAAGAAGAAAAGGATAAACATCTATGCTTTTTCATTTTTAAATTATTATTTTCACATGGATTAGTAGATTTTCTGTCTCCCCCAATTAAGCACAATTTGCTCCCTTTCCCTCAAAATACTTACAGCACACCACACAGCCTATTACATCTCTTTGGATATACTGCTGGCTGATAACTGATTCAGACAGGCACATTGAACAGCTTCTGTTTTGTTACACAGAGAAGCCAGTTCTGCATCAACACTGAAAAAATCATGAAACTGTATTTACAGACAAAAGTCTTTGTGCAACACACAAAACAGGGTGCCAAGTCACTATACACTCAGTGTAAAAGTATTTCTAGAAGTCTTTTCTGGGCATCTCCATTTCAACAAGGAAATACACTGGGTTTTTATCTCTTAGTTTCATCACATTTTAAGTCACCTCTTTTTTGTATTGCCAAGTAAGGCAAATAATGGTGTTGCTGAATGACTACTCATTATTTAATTTAGAAAAATAATTTCTTTCCCTACTGAGAATTTCAGCACGTTCTCATAGTAACAAATATATCCTGATAAAAAAGCCCTAGCAGGATTTCTCAGTAGTCAGATTGAGATAGGGTATTTGCCACACAGATTTTACTTCCAGCAAGCATAAGATGTGTGCACATGTACATATGTCTAATATACACAGCTGACCAAGTACATTTTCTTCTGCATTCCAACTCATCCTCTGAAGGAGGGACAGTTTTCTCATCCACCCATGTTTTCCCTTATATGATCCACTCGCTGAGCAAGATCCCTAAAGGTGGGGCGCTGGGCAACGTTATTGTTCCAGCATTCTTTCATGATAGCATAAATCTGGAGAAGAAAAAAAGAAAATTGGTAGTAGGTAAACAGATACCACACATACTTACTTTGAACTGGCCTAAAGAACATCCAGCTTAACTTCATGCTTCCAAACAACAGCTGCAAAAGAGTGTGCATAAACTCTTGCTATACCCTTCAGTTTATGTGCTCGATCCCAGGGATAGCAAGAACTGAGGACAGGTGGCTCTGCAAAAGCTCTTATTATAAAAGACTATTTTTTTTAAAGTTAGCATGAAAATTCACTCAGCTCTTTTTTGAAACTTTTACGAGACTTATGTTATTTTGCTATGTTTTAATATTTTTGCCTGCTCTTTTTTTTTTTGAAAAGTTAAAAAAAATGACATGACAAACACCAGTATGACCAGGAATCAGATTTACGAAGACAGTAATTCTAAATAAGGCTTCCCCTGCAAAGTTAACATACACTTCTCCACATTTATATATTAAATTCTTAATTATTCTTCATATATAATCAGAAATAAGCAAAAAAAAAGTTACTGTGCAAACTAAACCCACTTTGAAATCTATTTTCCCTATAATAGTTACACAGCAACAGTTTTCCTTTTGCCCAGAGATGTACCTGATACCTGGTCTCATGAAACTTGCCAAGCTCTTCACCTGTACTCTTCTCATTAATTCAATCCAGATTGTTACTACCGACTCGTACTTTTAACAGTTTTTCACATGTTGCTTAAGAGAAATCTGTACAGCTACCAGGAAAAAAAGTAGAAACTGTTCCTTATCTTTCAGCAAATTTGAAACACCTGCATTGACCAAGCTGCTTTAGAACCAAGTCTCAAGCAGCTTGTAAGCTGCAAGATAAAGTGCTGTAAGCTGCAGGTATCTGGAAGATTTATTATCTGTGATGACTGGCCTTTCAGGATCAAAAGGGGATGCATACAGTTTCTGACACAGAGACATTTCCATCTTGCTTTGATAGCTGGAGAAATGTCAGCCATTGAAACCTTTGGGTTAGTTACGATACAATTTCAGTGGAACAGATTATGTATTATCTCATACATATGACATTCAGGTTATCTATAAAAAGCCAAACCTTTACAATTCAACAGTTGCTGTACTGGTACATAAAATGCAAGAAAGGCTCTTCAAAGACTTCTATTTCCATTCTCTATACGTTTTTTCTTCCCCTGTGGCTTCCTGCCTCACTTGTACCATTTGTTCTCATCTCTATTAAAGCACTTGACCCTGCTGTTTTCTCTTCCGCCAATTTTGAATGGATTATTTCTTGACTTACTCCTAAGTGTGCTTGACTTTAAAGGGATGCAGCAATTAATCTGAGCTGGAAGTTACATACGTAAAAAAACCCAACCCATAATTATTTTACTTCCTTTTTTTTCACTACTGACTCACCTACATAGCCCTACCAGACCAATTTGACTGAACTTGACTTTGTGCACCCTGCTCTGAACAAGAGAAAACTACAAGACTTAGAAGTGGTAAGAAAGTACTTTTTAAAGCTTCTGGTGTATAAGTAAAACAAAAAGAACACTGAATTAATTTGTGTGCTCTGGGGACAGCTTTACAGCTACACTCCAGTATCTACAAAGTACATGAATACAAATCTGAATTAATATACTTAACTGTGCCCACAATCTGAGAGCTGAAAATGCTTGACAATGAGTAACATACATGATAAACATGGGCTTTCCATACTTGAGAAGGGAACAGTAACAGAAATGCAATAATCAAGATAAGAAGCTCTTTAAATCATGGAATTAAATGTGAAAAACCTTAGGTAGCTATTAAGATTTTTTGCTAAATATCACAGATTTCAAAAGAATCCATAGTTGACAGCTTTGAATGAGAATCTCTACATGGGACTTACATGGAACAAGTTCTATATACTAATCTTGTTGCCTTAATACATATATATTTTTGAAATAGAAGTGTGAGTGCCCAAGTACAGCAGTCAGTCATAATAGTCCCACTTCATATATTTTAGCAAGACTACATTCTGGGCTCCTGAGGCAGTGCAAGCTAAAGAATCAGAAAAGAAATAATGATTATACTCATCATGAAACTGATAAAATAACAGCACAGCCATTTCACTTGAATACACAGTTTAGTGGTCCAAGCAGAACAAAATACAAGTTTTGCATTTACCAAGTACTCACCCTAACTGAGCACCTTTCACACTATAGTAATATTTTAACACAGTACTTCACCTCATCAGGACATCCATCTGGTCTTGGTAGTCGTCCATTATTCTTCAACAGCTCTATCAAATGAAAGACAATCATCTGCCCTTGTTTATCATTGCCAATCATGCGCATGAATTCCTGAAACAAAAGGCCAACTGTAATATATGATCTTTAGAGGGAAAAAAAGAAGCTATAATATTCTTACCAAGCAAAAATTCTGTCTAAGAGTAAGAATAAATAGAACAGTACATAAAAATGATGAAATTATAAATTACATGTCCAGAGAATATATCAATAATTACAGATTTTTTCTGTGTGTAGAATGGAATAATAATATAGACTAGAATAAAATTTAATGATACATATACAATTTACATCCCTAAGTGAAAAATCTTTAAAAATGTTGATGATCATCATCTGATGATCTGGCTACCCTGGATAAAGAGGAGGCTGAGAGGCTGAGGTTTTCAAAGACTTCTATGCCTCAATCCTAAATGGCAAGGGCTCCAGGCACGCTGTCCAAGTTGAGAAAGGCAGATGGAGGGACTGAGAGAATGAAGATCCTAAGCCCACTGTGGAAGAGGGTCAGGTTCATGACCATCTAAGGAACCTGAACATGCAGAAGTCTGTAAGACCTGATGCAATTCATTCAAGGGTCCTGAGGGACCTGGGAGATGAAGTTGTTAAGGTGAAGTTTCTGATGACTCAAAAAAGGGAAATATAGCCCTGATTTTTAAAAAGGGGAAAGTGGAAGACATATTTAACTACAAGCTAGTCAGTCTCACCTCTGCCAAGCAAGATCATGGAGCCAGTTCTCCTGCACACTATGCTAAGGCATATGGAAAACAAAGAAGTGACTGGAAACAGACAGCATGGCTTTACTAAGGGCAAAAATTTTTGCCTGAGAAATTCTGGTGACGTTCCATGATGGAGCTACCTGGACTAATGCAGAGTGTTTGACACTGTCCTGCAGGAGATCCTTGTCCCTAAATGGGAGGGACATGGGTTTGATGGATGGATGACTCAGTGGATAAAGAACTGGCTGGATGGCTGCACTCAGAGTTGTGGCCAACAGCTCACTGTCCACGGGGAGAGCAGTGACAAGTGGTGTCCCTGAGGGGTCAGTACTGGGGCCAGCACTGTGGCTAGCACTGTTCAGCATCTTTGTAGGTGACGTGGACAGTGGGACTGAGGGCACCCTCAGCATGTTCACTGACAGCAGCCTGTGTGCTGCAGCTGACACACTGCAGGGAAGGGATGCCGTCCAGAGGGGCCTGGACAGGCTGGAGAGCTGGCCTTGTGCAAACCTCATGACGTTCAACAAGGAGAAGCACAAGGTTCTACACCTGGGTCATGGCAATCCCAGACACACCTACAGGTTGGGAGGGGAAGTGATCGAGAGCAGCTGCTGATTGAGAGCAGCCCTGTGGAGAAGGACTTGGGGGTGATGGTTGATGAAAATTCAATATGAGCTGGCAATGTGCACTGACAGCCCAGAAAGCCAAAGGTGTCCTGCATCCAAAGCAGCGCAGGCAGCAGGGCCAGGGAGGGGATTCTGCCCCTCTGCTCTGCTCTGGTGAGATCCCACCTGCAGTGCTGCATCCAGCTCTGGGGTCCCAACACAGGAGGAACATGGAGCAAGTCCAGAGAAGGGCATGAGGTTGATAAAAGGACTGGAGCACCTGCCCTACAAAGACAGGCTCAGAAAGCTGGGTCTGTTCTGCCTGGAGAAGGTTGCATGGAGACCTCACAGCAACTTTCCAGTATCTGAAGGGGGGCTGCAGGGAAGGTGGAGAGGGACTCTTGCAGGAACCTGCAGTGATAGGGCAATGGGTACAAATGGGTACAGTAATGGGTACAAACTGAAAGGGGAGAAATATAGGTTGGATATTAGGAAGAAATTCTTTACTGTGAGGGTGGTGAGGCACTGGAACAGGTTGGCCATAGAAGCTGTGGCTGCCCCATCCCTGGAAGTGTTCAAGGTCAGGCTGCACAGGGCTCTGAGTAACCTGGTCTACTGGAGGTGTCCCTGCCCATGGCAGGGGGGATTGGGACTAGATGATCTTCAAGGTCCCTTCCAATCCATAACATTCCATGCTTCTGTGATTAATTAGTTTTAAAAGGATAAAACTTACAGGTGACTCTAAAGAGCTCTCTGAAACACTGAAACAATTTAATGCTTTGAAAAATGCCAAACAGAAAACAGGTATTATCATGCTGATGTATAAAAAATGGTTAGCAGGACTAATCAGTAACTACCTGGCAGAAAAATTATTATAATTAAAGCCATCGAAAATGGCTTAGATAAACCTTGCTGTCCAAAAACCCAAAATAAGCTAAAAAGCAGATTAAAACCTCACTCAGACTGCCAGACATCAAAAGTAAATGAGAATGTGCTATTAGCTGAAATAAATTTCTAAGCACAACATAAAGGAATTATTTTTCCTCCAATGCTACAAAACTTCTTTAATGATCCTTGACATGAAAGTGTGAAACACTTGTTGGTTGAACGTGAAAATGGCCAAGTTGTGAAAACAATGTATAATTATAAAGATTACAAGAGATGAACAGACCACTTTGGTTAATTTTAACGAATTACCTTTTCTTGCTACATACCAATAGCATAACCAACCTGATGAAGTGGTGAATGCACATGTAGAATTCATTCATTCAAAGAATAGTCCATCTGAGCCCATAACTTACTTTGTATCACTTTTCATTTCATAATCCTTCTGAACAACTCTACGTGTCTGCAACATTCACATTCTTAGGCTGGAAGAGCTGTCTTGAGTTCTCCCCTAATATCTCTGATAGCTCATTGTATGAAATTACTAAGAGGTCCACTGAGGCCATTGCAGAGGTATCCCTCAAGTGCATTTTTGCCTATCATCACTATTCAGCTCTCAAAACCACATTTGCCAGGATTGAGCCTCTGGCCAAGGGTAAGGCCAGCTCCAGTAAATACGGAACCCTCAGCTCTCCTCTGTTATGCCCATGGAGAACTGCTAGGTGTAAGATCATGTACCTTATTTTCAAGCACAGAACTGCTAATAGTATCTTTCTTCACCCACTGTAAACTTGTATTTAAGGACACCTGTCAACAGTCTACAAAAAGCCACTCCTTTTCCTTCTTGGACTTCACTAACTAACTTGGGTTCTGCTAACATAAAATACCTTTAAGTTACCTTATTTAAGTTAACTTAATTTGTATGTATTTGTTTGGCTCAACCTTACATTTGGAACAGCATTAAAAATAAATGTCATGCAATGGAATGGCTGCATCTAGGATAACCCTCCACGAAGTATGGGAAAGAATCACCTATAATAAGAGATTTTAAAATCTTTTTCAAGCAGAAGTTACAGAATGTATAAGGTATGCACAGACTATGAAATAATTTTCAGATCTTCTTTCCTTCTTATGGCTTGATAGCAGTACCTTTCAGTTACTGCTTCAGACTGGATGTTGGCTTGTAAACACCAAGGTATCTCCAGAAAAGAATCAGTAAATATAAAAGGATCAGTAAATATCAACCTATTGAGGTACACGACAATCTATATATTTTAGAAAATTTAAATAAACAAACAAATTCTCTGAAAATCATTAACTGCATACTTACAGCTGGTGGGCTTTTGCTTTTGTCAATGTAGGTGAAGAGTTCATACAAGACCACACCAAAGCTCCACACATCTGAGGCCACAGAAAATTTGCTTTCTGTCAGAGATTCTGGAGCGTACCTGCAACACACAGTACCAGGAAAATTGCTCTCCTTAACATGCATAAATTTGATTTGGGTATATTTGTTTCAGTAAGACATATTTCTTTTTCATGAGTAAGTATTCTTTACTCATAGATATTAGCACGTTCTTGTTTCCCTTCAATACCTTCAATTAGTAACTATTTGTTTAATAATAGTTAATTGGTTTTGAAAACCAAATCGACGTTAAACAAACACAGTTAGTGGTAACTATAACCAAGTTTGATTTTTTTCCCAACAAGATTGTAGATGTATTTTTATCTGTACTGCAAGTAAACAAGAATTTGATGTAATAAGATCTACAAAGAAAGACAATTGTAGCCTTCCATCGCTTTCACTGAGCTTTGAACTGTGTTGCAGGCACTTCTGGAATTAAACTGTACATCTCCAGTAACATCTACTAAGATGCCATTTTCTATCATTTATTCTTTAGGTAAACAAGGCCTGAGTCAGAATTAAAATACAGTCTAAAATCAGATGTATGGAATGGCATTTTCTTTTGGGGTCTATCCAACAGATCTCAGCTGGAAGACATGAATGTCCAGTGTTTAGGGAACTAGAAGGCCTAAAAATTTGAAAGCGTCCAGATGAATAGGCCATATTAGATTTCCTTTATCTCTAAATACATTTTCTGTTGGATACTATTTCCTTTAAATAAGTACTTTTTAGGGTTTTGTTTTGGGTATTTTTCTGGTTTGTTTTTTTTTTTTTTTTTTTTTTTTACATATGTTGGAAAGTAGATGCTACTCTGTGAAGTGAAATATCATGCATGTGACTTTCACAGTGCTGGAAAACTGATGAGGAGCTTCCAACTAAGAATTCCACAACATGCAAAATAAATTGGATGAAATGGCAAAAACTGAAAACATGCCATGATTTCACATGCCAAAAGAAGACTTACCAAAAAATAGGACTTTCACCAGGTTCTTTCACTTTGTAGTATTCTTTGTCTTGTGGCAAGACTTTTGTCAATCCGAAATCTCCAATTTTAACTCTGTTCTCGTTTTCCACCAAGATATTTCTTGTTGCTAAATCCCGGTGAACATATCTTTTTGTACCCAGATATTCCATGCCCTAGGTGTACAGGTTACAAACAGAACAGGAAAAGAGTTATTTTTACCATTACATGGCTGCACTTTCCCTAAGAGGATGAATTAACCTCAAAGTTAAAACCAAAAACAGGTTTGTCTTCTCTGAGGAGTTAATTTTTCCAAGCTCAGGGACTTCCCTTAACCGGAGGGAGATAGTCTGAGCCAAGTATTTTTTGATTATGTAGCTGGATAAAAGTTACAGCTCCTTTCTGTGCCCAAATGCAGTTTGCTGGTGTATGCAGAGGGAAAACAAAATTTGGGTTAAGCTACACAATGAGGATGAGAAGCACATGAGAAGACTGTCCAACCTATCCATTTCATTTACACTTTTTTCTTCTTTTTCTGCGTCTTCTTTCCTGATTGCTTCCATGAAACTTTTTATTATGAGTCCTTGAATTTGACAGCTATTCTCTGACTGTATTCCCAACTGTGTGCCTTGTATGGACCATTATTCACCAACACAGTTCTGCTTATTGTTATATTTTCACAGATTGCTGTAACAACAGTGGTCTGAAGCCATGTTGTCTTTTGTTGCTGATGATCCCTTCTTCCCAATGCACCTAATTATTTTCATTAACAATGAAATTTGGAAGAAGCCAGTGCGTGTAGTGGCATTACTAAAACAAGAAGGTCCTGCAGAGACAGTAACAAATGAAGGATTGAAAGTGATGCTGCACAATGTCAAGAGATACCCAACTTACACGTGAAAGGAGTCACAAAGCATGTTGTCAGTTTCACAGTTTTATAAGAAAGCATATCCCCCTTTCAACAGAACAGAAAAGTTAAATTACACTAATAGCATCGGTGATCTCAAAAGTTCTGAAAATCAACATTATACTATTCATGCCAAAAGGCTTACTTCTCTTTTTTTTTTTTTTTTTTTTTTAATGTGAGAAACTTCAGAGTTCGGCTACGAAGTGCAATCTTTCTCTCAGATTCTAGTACCTCCCAGCACCACTGGGTGGCATCGCTGTTCACTCACAGACCATTCCAAAAGTGTGCAAAAATGCCCCATTCCTCACTGCCAATTATCCACTGCCATAAATACCAAACCTAACATCTTCAAAGTGAGGCTTCTGTGCTTCTGGTACAACTAGCCTATGAAAATGCTACAGCTTTTTCTTACTACGATGTACTATTCTGAAAACAGCCCTAACGTTTGATGATAGTAGCTTTTCTGTTAGCCTGGGAAACACCTATTCGAAGACAGATCTTTAATTGAAATAATGCAAATTCTAAGTGGATATCATAATCCTGTGGCACTAGTCTAACAGAGGAGTTTAAATGTGATTTCAAATGTTTCTGTCTTTAAAACTGGGTTCTCCAGCAAGGACACCTGAAACACTTACAACATTAAGAGACGGAAACCCCTTTCCCAGTATAGTAGCAAGGAACCAAACACAGTGAACAACCAAACACATTCATCTCAGGTATGGGCATGCCTTCATTTCTCTCATACACTTCAGAGGAGAGCAGCAAGGAAGAGGTAGAAAGGTTTCTGATCAAAACTCCCCAAGACTACACAGTGACAGAAATGCACAGGAGAAAGATGTGAGATGCTGAAAGAGCAAACACTGTAAGAGAAGCAAAACCAGCTGAAAAACGAAACATGATAAGCTAAATGAAGAAAAAGCATTCAGATCAGGTACTCACTATGTTTATAATTAAGTTGTTTTGGAGTAACAGAATGGCACAGATTAGAGTGAAATCTTAAAGCAATCTATTGTAACCTCTACTTTGCAGGTTGTACAGCAGCAACACTCCAAAGCAAGGCACGTACACTGTAACTCTCAGATTCTGCTTTCCTTAGAAGTGAAGACATTTCTTTAAGAGCAAGTTCTAAGCAGATTTCCCATATTTTCATACTGTTTGTCCCCATGGTTTGTCATTATCAAAGCAGGATGTTTTACCACTTAAGTATCTGCAGACTGCATATTTTAGCTCCCTTTCTCTTGGCTGGTGCTTGGTACTTATGAAGTATCTTACCTACTACTTTGATTTCTCACCATCCTAAAGACCTGTAACATTTTGGAAGCTCTTTTATATATGTGTATGTACACACACACTAAGATCTGTTTTTCTTTGTAGTTTCTGAATACAGTTCCTTTCCCAAAGATTTCTGCCATTGTTTGCACAGCTAGCAAAGGCCAAAATTCACCTTCCAGTCCTCCCAACAGATACCTCAGACCAGGGTCCTGAGACATGTTGCCACTGCTGTTTCACCAGGCTTTGAGTGAAAGCCTGAGGACTTCTACATGCTTCACAGATTCTTATGAGAGTGCACAAGGCCAGCACCTTGAGGTCACAGGCTGAGACGGACACAGAATAAAACAGCTAAGTGGCTGCAGCCTTTGTGTGTTCAAAAATCCATGTTGTACCTTTCTTCTGTGAAAGAGCCAGTCATTGCCCTCATAGAGAGTACTTTGCTCAAGCAGAGACTCTTCCAGGTCTCTGCTTGAACAAAGATTGTTTATAGTGACTTACCAGCATAATAACAGTAATTTGTTGCAGAAATAAGTATGAGATAATTTCTTATGCCTGTTAATAGAGAATGACTTGTTGTTTTGTAGACAGATCAGAGAGCTCTTCAATGTTCTGAAGCTGTTGGTCATATGTTCAATCCTTTCTCTCTGCAAAAAGACTGACACTTGCTAACATTTTTTGTTTTCCTGCATTCCACACTGCTTGCCCACCAAGGAGCTTCTCATGGAGACTACCCACATTGCTGTGCTTCAGTGAAGCACACGAATAGGTGAGATAAGCTGTTAAGGGTGCAGCATTCCTCTGTACACGCAACAGGTTCAGCAGCTAAAAGGTTAGTCCAGTGTCAACCAGGAAACCAGCAAGCTCTTTTCACAATGTGAAAGTTTGAATGTCAGGAGAAGATCTTGGCTCTGGCAGAGACTCTCCCCTGATTCTTGTCAGACCTTTTCTGTCGATATTGAAGAAGCTAAGTCTTAGGATCTTTAATGTGGCAGGGCACAATTACCAGACATAAGAATATCTGTGGCAACATACCCTAAAAAATATCCTCATCCATCCTAGGGTGATGAGGAAGCTGACAGAAGAGCTCACCAAGCCACTCTCCATCATTTATCATCAGTCCTGGCTCACTGGGGACTGACTGGAAACTGGCCAGTGTGACACCCATCCACAGAAAGGGCCAGAAGAAGGATCTGGGAAACTACAGTACTGTCAGGCTCAGCTCGGTGCCCAGCAAGGTTATGGAACAGACCATCCTGGGTGTCATCACACAGCATCTACAGAACAGCCAAGGGCTCAGACCCAGCCAGCACAGGTTTAGGAAGGGCAGGTCCTGCCTGATCTCCTCTTATGAGCAGATGACCTGCCTGGTGGATGAGGGGAAGGCTGTGGATGTTGTCTGCCTGGACTTCAGCAAAGCCTTTGACATCGTCTCCCACAGCGTACTCCTGGCAAAGCTGGCAGCCCATGGCTTGGACAGGTGCACCCTTTGCTGGGTTAAGAATTGGCTGGACAGCTGGGCCCAGAGAGTGCTGAATGGTGCTGCAGCCAGTGGCTGGTCACTAGTCATGTCCTCCAGGGATCTGTGTTGGGCCCAGGTCTGTTTAACAACTTCATTGATGATCTGTGAGGGGATTGAATGTACCCTCAGTAAATTCATGGACAACACCAAGGTGGAGGGGAGTGTTGATGTACTGCAGGGTAGGAGGGCTCTGCAGAAGGACCTGGACAGGCTGGATCCATGGGCTGAATCCAGCAGTATGAGGTTTAACAAGACCAAATGCCTGCACTTTGGCCACAACAACCCCAGGCAGTGCCACAGGCTGGGGACAGAGTGGCTGGACAGTGGCCAGGCAGAAAAGGACCTGGGGGTGCTGGTGCCAGCAGCTGAACATGAGCCAGGGTGTGCCCAGGTGGCCAAGAAGGCCAATGGCATCCTGGCCTGTACCAGCAACAGTGTGGCCAGCAGGACCAGGGCAGGGATTGTCCTCCTGTACTCAGCACTGGTGAGGCCACATTCTGGGCCCCTCAGTTTAGGAAGGACATTGAGCTGCTGGAGCGTGTCCAGAGAAGGGCAGCAAGGCTGGTTAAGGGTCTGGAGCACCAGTCCTGTGAGGAGCAGCTGAGGGAGTTGAGGTTGTTCAGCCTGGAGAAGAGGAGGCTCAGGTGTGACCTTATCACTCTCTACAGCTCCCCAAAAGGAGGGTGTATCCAGATGGGGGTTGGGCTCTTTTCCCAGGCAACCAGTGACAGGACAAGAGGACACAGTCTCAAGCTGCACCAGGGGAGGTTCAGATTGGACATTAGGAGGTATTTCTTCACAGAAGGGGTGATTGGGCACTGGAATGGGCTGCCCAGGGATGTGGGAGAGTCACTGTCCCTGGAGGTGTTTAAGGAAAGACTGGATGTGGCACTCAGTGCCGTGGTGTGGTTGACAAGGTGGTGTTTGGTCATAGGTTGGACTTGATGATCTTACAGGTCTTTTCCAGCCTAGTTGATTTTGTGATTCTGTAATCTTATGTAACCTACTGTTTCCATGTCTTTGATGTAGGTATTGGGAAAAGAAATTAAAAAATATTGCTGGTGCATGCCTTGAGGGGGGGGGGTATGGTTGTACTTTTTATTTTTGTCTCTCTCCCCCTCACCCCCATTTGTTTTTCCCTTTCCCAAACATCTAAACATGCAATGAAATCTCAGGTGTCTCTAGTTTCTTATATCTAAAGCATAATTACAGAATAAAACTAGGGAAGGCATAAGCCCTCTAAGGAAAATGAGATACCACAAGAAAGATCAGATGTTTGTACTGCTTTTCACGATTTTATGAATGATGTTCAGTACCAAATAATTTATTACAGGTTTGGGCACTTCTACGGCCCCTAGCTCTGCATACAGAAATCCTTGCTCTTACTTACAGTTTCAAGTAAATATATATAAGTAAATATATAAGTAAATATATAAGTAAATATATTTATATACACACATATATATATATATATATGTTGTTATGGTGTTTTTTTAGCGGAATGTCAACATTCTGAAAATTCTGTTATAGAATGTCACGGACAGGTTGCCTGAGTGAATATATTAACTCCTACAATATTTCATTTCCAGTCGCCTTAGTGACAAAAGAGAGTATATTCTGCCTCAGTCAGCAGATAGGCCAGTCTCAGCATCCTGTATTAAGATACTGAGAAGATATGAACATATATTGCTACCTTTTTTTAGGGTTATGTGGTGCTAGCAGCCCAACAGCATTATAAAAGATATACCAAAACAACAATTTCATTGAAAGATGTATATAATTTGAAATGCCCTACCTTGCATATCTGAGATGCATACAGCAAAAGCTTCTTGTGGTCCAGCCTCTCCTTGTGTTTCTGCAGATAATCTCGTAAACTTCCATATGGTAAGTATTCCATAATTAATCTTAGATTCCTACGTCCTTTTACAACAATAATGAAAAATGCAAATGTACTATTTTCTTTAATTTTCCAAAGACAAGTTTTTAAATATAAGTATTTTAAAATATCTATCAATAGCCATAATACAAAATGGACTTAACACAAAAATATTAATTTATGATCTATACATCACTATGCAATTTTTCATATATTAATTAACTCATTATGCCACTTATTTAAACTTAGCAACAATGTGGATATGCTTGATAAATTAATGTATCACTAATCAACATCATCTCATCAATACTTCAGCTACTATTGCTAAGGCAAAGTAGAAGTCTGTATGTCTGTCTTGTCAAGATGAAACTGAGAATGGCAAGTGATACTGACTTGTCACCAATTTTACCATCTTTCAAAACAGCCCTATTTGGAACTGAAGATTATTTTTTTTACAGTAAGATCCTGGGCAGAGGTAAAACCCATGCTTTACTTCATCATCTTAAATGGCATCATCAATTCACTCAGATCAGTTTCTGAAACTTTTCCTGTATACTCTTTTATTGTATAGGCTATACAAAAATTGGTAACACCCCCTCTGAAATATTACATTGAGGAAAAAAAACAAGAACAGTTAAAAAATTGTGCATTCTCCCACTTAAACCCTAAATTATTTTCAAGGAAAACTTTTTTGCTTTAAAAGAAAGAAACTGGGCAAATAGTTAAAGTTATTCTCTAAATTAATCAAATTCTGCAATGAGGTGACTGAATCAACATCCACCTTGTACTGAGATGTGGTATACAACAGACGTTACTTCCTTTGTTCTGTACTCTCTAAGTCCTGGTAAATTTAGGACAAGTCAGTGACTGTCATAAACACTACCTCTCTGAATTTCTCAGTATGCATATTTAGGTATACTCAATATACTAGTATACATACCTGCACTGTAGCATACTCCTTTGTATTTAACGATGTTATCATGCTGCAGAGATTTAAGTATTTCAATTTCTCTTTCAAAGTCCCTAAGGTGCTCTTCAGTGCTATGTTGCAGCTTTTTCACAGCAACCACCTCCCCAGTATTATCCTGCAGCGGGTCATACCGGCACATCTCAACACTGCCAAAATTTCCCTATGTCACAAATGGAAACACTTGGGAATTAAAAACATGCCCACACCATTCTCTCTTTGTGTTTCTTAGTGTACATGTTTGTTCATGTAGAGTGTAGTTTTTGTTCAGAGCTCACTGTACTAAGCATTAAGATGATGTGATTAATTATTTAAGTGAAATGCCTGAAATTTCCCTGACAGAAAAAAATGCAGGATCATGGGTAACAGTTGCAAAAGAAACATATTCCATGAAAGGACGCAGACAGAACAGGAAACAAAGACAAGGAAAGGTGGTGATGTGTATCTATTTTCTATCTTTCACAAATTTCCACTTCCACTGGCATAATCCTTTTCCTGCACTTGCATAAATCCCTTTGTCTTGGTTCTTAATTCTGCTCTTTTTCTTTTTGGCTCCTCTCCCATTTGTTTCAATGCTCTGTTTTCATCTTTCTCAATTTATATTGTCTTTTATCTTCTTTTATGCAGCCATGACCTACCACTCTGTTGTTCTCCCTATGCTACGCTATCACAATCAACAACCAACCACCTGCAAACAGAAGTAGTTCTGCTACTTCACTTTCAGGCTGCTTCAGTACTTGAAGCCAAAGGAATATACAGCTAGCATGTAAAAACCAAATAAAACAGCAAAGAACCATTCTAGTAAAATAGTGCTTGGTGAAGATCTGCCAGCTGCACTTGGTCAGCTGTCTAGGTATGCTTTCACACAGCCAGGCTGCAACGGCTTAAAAAACTAGTAACCAAATGCTGATTTCTAAAGGCAAAAAAGTTCAAGGCCTATATATATCTCAAAGACATGTATTTTCCTTTTGAATTTAGAGACTTTATATTCAGACTTCTCAGAATATTCACACACAAAACCCCCAACCCCACTAGTTTTGTGCTAGACTGCTCCAGAGCGTTGTTAACTGAATATCAACTGTGTGTGTATATATCTGTATATCTATGTATCTATATAAGGATTATGTCAGGCAGCTCTTCATTACTGAAAAATACTTTAGCCTTTTGGTGTGACTGGATTCATTGTGGAGGTCAGCTAATTTTCTTCTGTGTAAGGATACTGTGAAAGTGAAAAAAGAGCACAAAGGAATGGCACACATTGCTCAGATATGACTGAAATTCACAACTTCTAAAATAAAAGTTTCACTGTAAATAATGTATATGGGGTCATCAAAAGTCAACTGAAAACCATAGTTATTTCCTAAACTATCACAGATTTTTGAAACATCTTACCTTGCCAAGCTGCTGTAAAAACTTAAGATGTCTTTCTTCAAATTGTGTTGGGTCCCGATCTTCAAAAGCACCAGAAAATCCAAGTGCTCCAATTCTCATATTTGGCAACATATCACTTTCTGTCAATAGCTCATAATCTGAGAGGCAGAAGGAAGAAGGGAAGAAAGGGAACAGAAGGCAGAAGGCACAGAGTAGTGAACAAGAGAAGGAATAGCCTTATTACAATCATGGCATGTTCTACTTTTGTTTGGCATACTTCAAGTTCAGCAGAATATTGACAGCCACCTTTATTTCTATATAGTAATTTGCAGTCAAAGATAATGATGTATTGCAAAAAACATACTAAAAAGAAAGTGAACCAGTAGGAATAAGCATTCTTTTTGATCCTGTTGTATCACAGACTCACCTGGAGTGAACAAACTATTCAAATCACGTATAATTGCTCTAAAAGAAGGCCTGAAATCTGGCTCATAATCCATGCAGTTGTTTATAAGGTTTGCAAGTTCTGTCCAGTTGGGGGCAGGAAGCTGATGCCTATCTTCATAAAACTGTAGTTTCTGGAATTAAACCAGTAAGTAATTGTACATTTTACAACCATGAAGAGTTGCAGCAGCCTTAACAGTCTCACCAGAGTAGCCAAAAATTACAGCTCTAAACCTAGACTTGTTATCTCATCAAATGTACATCTAACCGATTTTCATCAAAAGCAAGGCTGGTATAATTTAGAGTGATCAGTTCAGAAACTTCCAGTCAGTTACTGGTGGAAGATAAGAAGATAGAGAGAGATGAGAAAAATGGTGTCTCCTTTATTGGTAATTTCATAAATCCTCAACTGGATAGGTCCAGAGGAAAATTCTACTGACCTATGAGCTGGCTGAGCGCACAGCTGTGAAAAGCTCTGTGAATATTACAAAACAATGTAGGGCAATTTCTGAAATACTTAGATATCTATGAGCTAGGTCTAGGTAAACCTTGGAGATTCTTGTCAGAGCTGATTAAAATACCTGAGAAACCAGATCAGGCTTTATGGGAAGGTTACAGTACCTTTATAAAAATAATACTACCAGTATTTTTCTATCATAGTGAAGTATTCTTTCCGCTTCCAACTAAAGAAGCAAATACATATGATACAATATTTTTATGGAAAATGTCTCCCCTCCATCTTCTGCCCCTACCTGAGATAAAAGTTAACATTTTTGGTTTAGCTAAAATAGTAGAACTGTTGGAACACACAAAGTGCTACTGTATTTAAGATGTTCAGTTACTAGAATGTCAACTAAAATCCACGCATACTTTTTGTTTAAAGTGACACACTGCTGCAAGAAAGCAATAAAAATATGAACTAGATAATACTGAAAATTCTGTACTTTGTTACCCTAAAAATAGAAACGAACAACATAAAAACAAACTTCAAATAATCTCTTCTGATTATTATCTACAAGCAAAAATGTCTTTTTCCTACAGTGGTCATAGGCCACACCACTGCTGATGTGGTTACAACAGCAGATGTTCTAAATTAGAAATGTTCAAAGAATTGCTATGACTGCAGACCCAGTAATACTTACTCTTGAAGAATCCAGTGCGCTCAGTGGTTTGTCTCCTCCACTGCAGATTTCCCACAAAGTGGTACCAAAACTCCATTTGTCTGTAGCTAGGCTTAGTTGTTTGGGATTCTCAATACATTCAGGAGGAACCCATGGTATTCTCTCAAGAAGAACTGTGCAATCACACAAAGGAAACTTGTTAAGACGAATAATAAAACCAGAAAATTCTCTAACATTTGGTAAAAATTACTTCAGTATACATAGGTATTTCACTCTGTAATGTACTATTAATACTTTTCCAAGTATTTGTTCCCACCTAAAAAATCAAGTTATGGAACACGGACAAAAATACAAACAGTATTTGTGAATCAGAATGGAGGACCATTAGTTTTACTGTAAAATAAGCCTAAAAATAAAATTGCCTTAACATAATTTCCATGTTACATTGTTTCTCTGATTTCTGTATTTCCCCCAACGTTACCAAGACTTAATGGCTACCACAGAGAACCAAGATGTCAAAGAGTAAAAAGTACTTTGATAGTGGTTGGCATATTATGGCACAGCAAAAGGCACCATGAAAAAGAGTTTTACACTATCTGATTTTTAAGCTATTGCTATTGACTGTAGTAACAAATTAAAACATTGGATTGTACTGGTTCGGATTTAGAGCTCCTTAAAATGATATCTCATAAGAATAATGTAAGCTTCACATTAAAACACAGAGAATTTAAATAGTTTACTGGCAAATAATGACACTGCATTAATTATAGGCTGTTAGATACATTACTTCTTTAGACATCTATAAAAGTACCAAGCATAAAGTGTTTTTATAAGACGGAAAGACCACAATAATAATAGTAAGGTTACTTCCACCATTCCATTAGCATAACAATCTTGCACACACTTTCAATTTAATTAATTTTGCTGTTTATAAAGCATTGGAGCAGTCTTAACGGTGGATGATAATCCAATATTTTTAATATCATCAACTGACTCCAGGTATTCACCAAGAAATGCACTGAAGATGCTTTTTAACTGCCAGTCAGCATTTTCAAAAGTGCATTTGTTTTCACTTCTGAAAGTTCCTGCAAGCCATAAAATACTTGATCAAGGACACTAAATTCAGCAGCTATCTGCAAAGGCAACAGACTATATTATACACTTACAATATAATATAACAACAGTACTACCAATGAAAAGAAACGGAAAATGAGAACAGCGGGGAAAAAAGGTCACACAATTGAGAACTTATTTCCTGTAATTATTTGCTAATAAAAAAGATACACTCAAAACTGCTTGGCTAGGACTACAGAGATAATTATAAAATGACAGATAAATCAAGGAACTTACTATAACAGAATTATTTTAGATGGTGGTCAGAAAAAAACCCCAACCCCAAACTTATTTTTCAAGTCAGAAGCAATAAACAAGAAAGATAATGCAGAGACTTACTATCTCTTGGCAGAACTGTAATACTGATGCCAGGATCACTTAGCTTTATAAATGGAAGGTTTCCAGACTTCCTGTCTTCCTCTCTGATAAGCAAGATGTTTTTTGCACAGACATTTCCATGAACAAGGCCTTTATCCTCCTATAAACAGAAATGCATATTTTACATACTGACAAAAGAAGTCTTACTGTTGAAGAGATATTTAAAAACAAATACTGTACAGCATGAGGGAAATACCAGCAAATAAAATAATGATAAAATAATAATTAAGTTGATCAAACTTCAGGCACCTCACTAATTTCTCTCAAAGTTACAGTTTTCAGCCAATTTTCATTATCTTCCTGAAGTCTGAAACAATTTGATACGTGTTAACGCAGCAGAATACTCATCCATCCATTTAAAATTAATGTAAGAACATTTAAATTCTGTTAAAGGAAAGACTTATCTAGATATCCTGTCTTGAATAATGGCCTTTGTGTTGAACTAGAAAGACTCTAAGGTTGAGACCTAATGCCCAAGAAGAATGCACTAGGAGTGTGAGGAGTACAGTGTTTTCCCCTCCCAGTGGTTAACACCATGAGGAAATAGTTTATGTTCAGCTTCATGAGCCGAGGTGGGAAGTCCAGAAAGGACTGATTTGTGGAAGAGACGGGGGGAAAGCATTAGGGGAAATCTGTCTATATTTCACACTGAAACATAAAGCATGAAAAAATAATGGACATTCAACTACACTTTGTGCAAGACACAAAGTCTTTCTCTGGGTATCTACTAAATAGCTGGTATATGCCCAACCTATTATCAAACACCCTCCAGAGTTTCAAGAATTCAGGTAATAGCTCAGCCTTTCTACATGCATTAGTCTGAATCACTTGAATTCAGCCAGTAACAAAACTGAACCACTTACCAGAAAATGCATGGCTAATGCCAACTGTTTGGCTACTTCCAGCTTCCACAAAATATTGATATTATTTTTGTTCTTTTTCAAATATGTGTCCAAGGATCCAAATTTTACATATTCTTGTACAAGGATGTCTGATTCATAATGATAAAGAGAGTTACAATTAAAACCAACAATAAACAATGAAATTTCAGGACACATTCATGACTCTAGTACTACTCCTTTTTTGATACCTTTTTGGTGATCTAACTTTAAGTTTCAACCTCTGTGGTATCTGAGTATTGCCACAAACACTCTATGTTCTTTATACTTCTTCAGGGTGTGGAAGTTCACCTGATTCCTTCTCAAATGCAAAGTTACTAGATTTAATCTTTTAGGTTTAATTATTTAGATTTAATCTTTTACAGATTAGGTAAAAGTCAGTGACCATCTTTTCACCCTCACCTGAAAGGCACAATAACGTAAATACTTATGAAGCATAGTAGTGTACAGCACTATCAATGTGGTAAGCTGAGTAACATTCAAGTGATTCACTTCATAGTTGTTTACAACCTATACGTACTGAAAAACACAATGCTTTATTGACAAAAGATGCTTTTCTTGAAAACAGACAAGTATTTGCCCTAAAATTGTGTATATGTATATGACATATGCCCTCATGCAACCATCTAGCAAATAACTCCAGAAACAGGAACTGCTGTCCTCATCACTTTCTACACAAGAACTTCAAATCACATGACTGAACACCTGCCCTTAGCTGCAAGATGCTCACACTGGAAACTACCAGTACTATATCTGGCTGTAACAAATAAACAGATTTTTTAAACAAATTCGTATTACAGACAGCAAACTCTTTTTTTTTTTTGCAATTATGTGAAACAATTTTTATTGAATTTGTACATCCAAGTGTGTATACCACAGAACCAGTAAGAGCTGGTCTTCCTATTTCTTAGTAACTGCCTCTCCTTAAACTGTAATAAGTCTCCTGCCTTCAGAAAGAGAACCATTTCTAGAGGACAGGTGTGATCTAAAGGTGAAATAAGTAACCATATACATCTTTCATCAATTTATTTTCAATTATAAGCTTGATCTACTAGAAATTTTATATATAGTCCCTGTGTGTGGTACAATGAATAAAACAGAAAAAACCCCATGTGGTTGTTTTGGCACAAATTCTTGGCCAAACATACTGCTGTGCCTTTTCCAGCCTCCTAAGAGAGGTAATTTCTGATTACAGACATAAATTATGACCACAGAATCCACTGTCTCTTTTGGAAATTCTTTCTCCCTAATGAAGGTAATCACCTACATAATATGCCCATATGGTTATTACAAAATGCTTCCCTTCATACAAATTTCTAAATTTGTATGAAAAAAAATGAGTTTAGGGCAAACTGACATTTCAGCCCAAAGACTGAATGAAGAGGAAAAACTGTCGAAGTGAGATCTAGCAGCGTCTATTTTAAAACAACACACATTACCGAGTGACAACCATCCAAAATTAAGATTTCATTACAAGACGGTATAAATGTATTTCAGGTGTTCTTAAAAAAATCTTATTAACACATAGTCACAAAGCAGTAAGCTAAACTGAAAAGACATTCAACGTTTGCAGACAATGCGAAGATTTTACTGCTGCTTCGTAGTGTGTTTGTTGAGTTACATGTTTTCAGAATCATGTTTTCAGAATGGGACCTCTAAACCAAACTTCACAAAGTTATATTTTTGCTCACAAAGTCAGCATGTGTGGAAAAAGGTGGCAATGTCTGTTTCTAATCACAGTAAATGAAGATTTTTCTGGCTAGCACAGTACCTCCCTTTCTAGCTAATCACAGCTGATATGATGCAGGGCTGCAATTTTTCTTGCATTTCAAAAGCTCATTTCAGAGGCACAGCAAAACTGATCTCAGATAGTACAGACATGACTGAGTCATTTATACAGGTTATATTCACATTGACTGTACTTTAAACAAGTTTTCCCTTTTCTTTGTTTTTACTATTAACTAGTTCTCAGATACTAAGACTAATACTACTGCAATGTGAACATGTATTGGCTGTCCAGCTGGTGTTGAACTTGGGTTGTTTCGTTCATTTTTTCCCTGGTTTTACCCAAAAACAATGTCAAACTCTAATGAGAGATGTATAAAAAAAATTGGTACAAAAAGATAACTAATTTCTACTTACTCTCTTCTCCACAGACGCAGACTCCATAATTTAACACCAAATGTTTGTAAGAAAGTTGGCTCATCATACTTGCTGCTTCAAAAAAGGACTTTTTGGCAGGAGAGGGAGATTGACAAAGAAAATATATCAGTGAAAACAAAGCCCCAAAATTCTAATAAATTTACTAAAACCATTTTTTAAAATATTTTAACTTCCATCTCATTGCAAAGACCCTAATGTAACATATTTTATATTGTTTGTTGTTGGTTTGTGTTTGGCAACTGTTTCTTGTTTGGTTGGTTTTTATTTCAGTTTTTTGGTTGTGGAGGGTTTTTTCTAATTTTCTTTTTCTAAGTAACAGTACACATTCCAGATAGGTTAATGATCTCTTTTCTCTGCAGGCACGTGTATCCCAACATTTTAAAAATACTCTTTTTTTTTCCAGTGTCAATTAAGTAAATAAAGTAAACTGAAGGCAAATTCATCGTACAGGACTCACTTTCTAACTTAGTCCACCATAATGCACTATGCAGTTTCACAATTTATTTCTTTGTAGCACATTATTTAGTTAAAAGAGAAAAAGTATTATGTAATTCATCCATTACTGCAAGACCTTTTCCAAGTTTGTCAGGAAAGTTTCAAATGCTTTTATTTCTTTCTTCATTTTTTATTCCGTTCAGTGGCATCTCCACCTACACCTGTGTACTGATTATTCACCCAACCAACCAAAGTGAAAATGAGAACATTTTCCTCCAGGTGACTGTATTTTTATTTCTATACTCTGAGCTTTTAGTAACTGATTCATACTTTATGAATCAGTTAATATTCATAAATAAATATATTACCTGTGTTATCAAAATTATAATTTTTTTTTAATTGTTTTCAATAGTCCAAGGTGTATGCCTACACTGCTTATGAATACCAGCCATCTGAAATGTCTCTTTCTTTTTTACTTGTATTTTCATACAGATTTATCTTAAACAATTAAAAAGTTCACTAAATAGTGTACTGGTTCTCTCGGCTTGCTGTAAACATAGCTAGATAATTAGAAATTTGAATAAATTACATAACATAATCAAATAAATAATAAGCAGTATATGAAGTATATATTACATTCCTATAATAAACACTACTACATCTTGTGAAAGTCTTTAAATTCTCACATACACAGTCTTGGGCTCAATTACACTACCAGTTCGTTATTTTTTTGCACAAAGGCGTTTCAGGTCTGCTAAAAGCTTCACTCAAAAAGTGAGGTGTCTCAGTGATTAGGGGTGAATCAATGTATGGCAAGCTTTTCTCATACATAAATACTTCTGATTATTTGATTTGACTGGAGAATCTGAAGACAGTCTACCCAGAGGACGTGTTTTTCCATAAACAGTGGTCCCTTGTCTGTAAATAATGAATTACTGGTTAAGACAATCCTGTGGCAATACCACCTCTCCCCTGGTACTTTAATTGTATAAATTAACTGTTCTCCAGTTCTCAGTGGGTAAGCTCTGAATTCTCTCACAGATGGCAGGAACAGGGGAAATAAAGTACAAACGCGTACTTCCCACAGCCAGTCTCAAATCCATACTCTCAGTGTCACAATTCCAAGCATTAGCTTGGTTCAACATACAACCCCCTACCATATAACAAATACTCATTTATGAAGTAGATGAGTAACGCTCAAGAAAAGTAGAAAAGTAATGCTCAGCATAGCATGGACAAATGTTATGTAGCAGTCAACAATCACACCAACCTCAGAGTAGTTTCTGTGCACTTTATCCAGCACCTTTAAAAGAACTTCAGTTTGATGGAGCTGGCCATAGTCTCCCACTTCTTTCCTCACACCTCTGAAAATCTTAGTAAATGTGCCCTGTCCAAGACTCTCCTCCTAAGAAGGAAAGGATACAGATAGAAAAAAGCATAAAAAAACCTGCCTGTTTCAAAACATATCTTAAAAAAAAATCCCAGCATAAACATATGCAAATCTTTAGAGGTGTGCTGGCTGTAGAGTTCAGCTGAGAGGGAAACGAAGCAACTATATCAGAAACATCTTAAATTTTTGCTTGTTTTTTATTGACTACTCAAGGATCTCAGAAAATAACTAGCTGCAAGAACCAGAGAAGAAGCAATTCCATTAAATCTGTATTTAGACATCTCTAGAAGCAAACAACTGCTATTTGCAGTCAAAATGATGCTGCTCAATTACAAAAAAGAAATTATTTGCATTACTGGAAAACAAAATAATTTTTTTCCCACAACTCTAAGGAAAGATTACAGCAAAATCTCCTAGCTCAGGTAAGATTCTTTTAAACACATACTGAGGTTTTTAAAACTTGGTGCATATTAAACCCAACTTCTTCAGTGGAAAAAGCAACTAATGGACTTACGAATATCAGGTCCTCATTACGGATTTTGTGAAAGACCATCTGATTGACATTATTGTGTCTCTGTAGTGTAGGTGATGAAGGTACATCAGAAACGCTATTGCTTCTGAAGACTAGGAGATTTGATTTATCTGGGAGAAGAAAGAGGGAAAGGAAAACCAAAGTAAATTTGTAAAATATAGAACTAAACCAATATCATTTCAGAAGGATTATTAATGAGGGGCTGCTAATTCAACACAAACAAGATATCACATTGAGATCAGTTTATTTTAAAAGCCACACAGTATTTAATTTAAATCAAAGTCTGATATTTTCTAATCAGCAAAAGCATCTAGGTTCACTCATGAGTTTTATGTTTTTTAAGTATTCCTACTTTTGACAAACATTCTGAAAACATTCCTACCTCCTTTCACATTTAACTGCTGCAGTATTTCTAGTAACAATTAGGGACAGAAAACAGGATGTAAATTACCTTCTTTTATATTACAAAGTAGAGCAGGTCTGATACTAAAATTAAATCTGAAAAGTATATCTTTGTGGCTATCTGCTCACATCCATGATTAAATTTATTCAATAAGTTATCATTTTGATGCATATAAATTTTAGGTTTCAATGGAACAATGTTACAAAATTATTCTCTGTTATGTGCATACATATTTACTTGTTACATCTTTTCTAAGGTTTTGAATCCATTGGCTATTTTCAATCACATTTGAGAGAAGCAAAAGTTATATCAAATAGTCTGTTCTGACAAGTTTTTCTTTAAATAGGGACTGATAGAGACAAATATTAACTGTAAGAAGTACTACTTAGAAGGGCAGAATTTTAAAGATTTCATGAAGGAAATAAATATTAATATCAAAGGTAGGCAAAAGAATTAAATGCAAATTCCAGAAAAATCCAATCCTCAGGCAGGAGGTCTATTCCATGTGTATTTTTCCAGTGTTAAAAAGAAGCTGAAACCACACTGCAGACTTGGCATAATGCAGCTAAGATCAACCATGACAGAAATTCACTGACACTGTTGGTTCCATTGCCTATGGAAGTGTTCTCTGCGATACAGAATCCATTTAGTAGCTCTTTCCTTCTCAACACATGAAAACACTTGGTGGAAGAAGAAATGCTGCTGCACACAATCCACTGCAATTAAGAAACCAGTTTTGCTTCTAATCATGAAACTGGCTGCCATAATTACTTCTGGAAGACTATCTTACACCAAATTAAAATTTGGCAGACACTTGAAAACTATGACTAAGAAGATGAGCAAATAGGTCACTGAAATTTAAAAAAACCCACACAAATATATCACAGAAACACAGAATATTCTGGGTTGGAAGGGACCCACAAGAATTATCAAGTCTAACTCCTGACTCTGCACAAGACCATCCTCAGGAGTCACAGCACATGCCTGAGAGCATCGTCCAAACACTTCCTGAACTCTCTCAGGCTGGTGCTGTGACCACTTCCCTGGGAAGCCCATTCCAGTGCCCAGCCACCCTCTGGATGAAGAACCTTTTTCTGATATCCAACCTAAACCTCCCTTGACACAGCTTCAGGCCATTCCCTTGGGTCCTGTCACTGTCACCATAGAGAAGAGATCAGTGCCTGCCCCTGCTCTTCCCCTCACAAGGAAGTTTTAGACTGCAGTGAGGTCTGTCCTCAGGCTGCTCCAGGCTGAACAGACCAAGTGCCCTCAGCTGCTCCTCATAAGGCTTCCCCTCCAGACCCATCACCATCCTCGTGGCCCTCCTTTGGACACTCTCCAATAGCTTTGTATCTCTCTTATCCTGTGGCACCCAAAACTGCCCCAGCACTGGAGGTGAGGCTGCCCCAGTGCAGAGCAGAGCGGGACAATCCCCTCCCTTGCCTGGCTTGTGATGCTGTGCCTGATGCCCCCCAGGACATCCTGGCTGCCAGGGCACTGCTGACTCAGGTTCAACTTGCCATTGACCAGGAGCACCAGGTCCCTTTCCACAGCGCTACTCTCCAGAATCTCATTCCCCAGTCTGTACACACATCCAGGGCTGCCCCACCCCAGATGCAGAATCTGACGCTTTTCCTTGTTAAACTTCATATGGTTGGTGATTGCCCCATCCTCTAATTTGTTGAGGTCTCTTTAAAGGGCCTCCCTGCCTTCAAGGGTATCAACAGTTCCTCCCAGTTTTGTATCATGTATCTACCTGAGAGTCATTTAGTATTAACTTATTTTTAAGTCTTTAATCTAGACGTTAGAAAACTTTCTGCTTAAAAATAATCTCTCTCTTACCTTTTGGTTTTGGAGGACAGCATTTGATGAACTGGAAAATTATGCTGTCTGAACGGACAGTTTCTGTCTGGTAACAGGTCAAGAGATCCTTAAGGTTACTAAAACTCCTCTTGGTTCCACTAAGATTATATTCTCCGTTCTCATTCTTCGTAATTAAGCAGTGCTTATAATCTGTAATACTGTCACGCTGCAGAAAGTTTTCCATTAAAAATGAAATTGATTAATATTTAATATTTGAAAGCTTATTTAAATGTATAGCACTCTACTAACTAATGAAAGGATGCTTCAGGAAAATATGATCATAACTTGTTATTTTGTTCTCACTATGTAATATGGATTCTGAGAAAACATGACTCTACTCCCATCACTGGAACTAGTATGCTGATGCTAGAGAAAAACAAATGTTAATGAAACCTGAAAAGATGGAGCTGAGAAAACAGATAATGGAACCTAGGAGAAATCCTTCAGAGCAATTAATGAAAGCTTATTCATCCTGACATGGGGTTACATCAAAACAAAACTCTGTTGGAAGCAATAACCCCAACGCTTACACTCCATGTTTGTTTGGCAGGCATTTGGAGATCTCAGCTGTAGTGCTGCTTTCCTGTCATCTCCAGTACAGTTCTAAGAAACTACTTCCTAATACAGATTTTCAACATGCACTGAATTATTTTTACAATGAGTTTTGAAAAGATACCATTAAACATTTTTAAACAAGCTGAATTCTTACTAGTGTTTTTGTGGTCTTGTATTTCAATACTGCAGGAAATGTTCCAGCAAATTCTGAATATAAAAAGCCTTCCAATGACTTGCACAAGACTCAGAAAAAGGAAAAAAAAGTTGTGGTGAAGTCACTTAAAGGCAGTCGTAGTCTTCTGTTGCAAGCTTGGCTCTCAGCTTTGCCTCTCTAAGCTTGTTCAGGAACTGATTTCTTTGTCTACAAAATTCCCTATCAAACATACTTCATTGACTGGACATAACATTTCTCCATTCACACATTAGCATTACTTGGTCATTTTCAGAGATGTACTTATCTCTGACAGTATTAGCAAACTTACTAGCTTGCTGTACACCAGCAGGAAAATCCATGTTTTACCTTCCCTAGCTAAAACCACAAAGGCAGCTCTGCTAACGTAATTAAAGAGAAACCCATTCTTGAAACAACACCATGCAATTATTTAACAGCAATATTAAAGCATTATATTATCACCAGCTGCAATGTCACAGAGAAGAGGTACATCTGGTTCTCTGGCTGCACGAGAACCATACGCACTTACAGGGTGGCTTTCTCTCTAGCTAACACCAGATGTACCCAGGAGATTTGTGTTGATGTAATAGCTGTCAAATAATATGGCTGGCCCAGCACTGGGGATGGGGATAGGACCCAAACCCAGAGGAACCTGCGAAGGAGACACTCTCAGATCATCAAAGGCTGTATGCTCGATCTAATGAAGCCCCAGTCGTGAGGGGGGAGGAGGTGTGTGGAAAACCCAGGGAAAAAACCTCAACTAAAAACCTCCAAACTTTAAAAAACAACAGAAACCCCACCAAATTGCTCCATCTCCCAAGTATTTACCACAGTCCCAAGATCCACGCTACTATCTCCAGAACTCTTAAACTCTCTTCCCTCGGCCTGTCTTGGCCTCCTAAGCATGTGGTATGTGCATTAGCAGTTCTATACCAACTCTGATGTATCTCACAAGACCCTGAAAGTTTGCTGGTCTGACAAAAGTAGCTATAGAATATACACATCAGACAAACTTTCTGGAGGGAAAACTCAGAATCATTTACTGAACATCTCAGGCTCATTGTTATATCACAACAAAGATTAAATAGGCACTAAGACAGAATACAAACCTCTATAGCAAAGGTAAGGAAGTACTTTTTAAAATCTTTGGGACTGCAGCGAAGGACGTAGAAACCAGTCTGATTACCCGCTTTCTTCAGTTTACTGATAGCAAAGTCCATGCTACAGTAAAAAGAAATGTTTAATATTGCATAATTTAAAAATTCAGGAATATCAGAGGCTGAGTAATGAGCAACATTAACAGATATCTAATATAACAACAATTCAAACTTTCAATTTTGTACAGCTTTCTTTAAGTTAATATCTTTATTTTCCAATATATAGGGTGGTAAAGAAAAGTATGTTAAAAATTTTTAATACTGAATCATCACAATTATTTATCCAATGAGAAATGTTAGGGGCTAAAAAAACTATATTCCCCACAGCTTATGATATGGTTTTTGACATGCATTATGAAAGAAGCTATAAAAAAATTGCATAACAAATCAACTAAAATTAGCAAAACATTAGTGTGGGTGAAAAATGTGCGTTTAACTAGGAAAAGGGCTAACAAGAAAGAAGAGCTGAAATAAAACAACACTCGTTACAATAAGAACAAATTTCCTCTTAAACAAGCCTTGCTAACTATTTCTATCCTTATCAAGGAATGATCTTTCCACTTAACTTTTGTAACATGTCAAAAAGGCACTGTATTTTGCAAAGTGAAAAATAAAGAGGAAAAATACAAAGCATTTTATGTTACATAAGTGCAATAAAAAAAATATTTTAAGATGCCTACCACAGCTGACAGACAACTAAGCCTCATCTTCCAAAAATGATATCACACTGTTGTATTACTGAAAAAATACTTACAAAATTGGTCCATGACAGTTGCTTTGGATATTTTCAAGGACTGATGGTGGTGCTACTTCTTTACAGAGATAATGATGGGCATCCGCTGTTAATCTGTAATATCCATCAATTAATGATACAAAGGAGAGAGCTTCTCTTAATGACTGAAATTCAGCCTCCTGTTCGATCGCCAGAGAACAATGGGGTGTGGGGGGGAGAGAGAGAATTTCAATTTTTAAGAGGCAACAGAAAATTCCTGGATATGATAATGCTATAAAAGATATGCATATATGCACACATTAAAAACATGAATAGAAGCAGTTTTTAACTGATATTAGTATGTTCTACCTTCTTTCTATCATTCAAAACTTGATAGCAACGTTCAGTGCTCAAAATCAAACCCAAACCAAACAAAACAGAGAATCAGTGGATGCCTTATCCCTGGAATGGGCTCTTTTGAGCAATCTGCTCTCATGGACTGTATCCTGACCCATGGCAGGGGTGTTGGAACCAGATGATCTTTAAAGTCCCTCCCAACTCCAACCATTCCACGATTCTGTGAAATCTGCCATAAAAAAAAAACCCTTACTCTAAATATATGAAACAGCAGAGGAATGCCACTATGAAAGAGTATTTGAAAGGGAAAAACAAGTAGATGCAACTCAGCATCCAGATACCTACTGCACTGCAATACAGTGTTGTTCTTTTTCCTAAAGGAAAGCCTTTACTTATCAAAAATCTGTATGTTTGCCTTCAAGTAGAAAAGAAAAATCTCTACAAAAGTACCCGCCTGAAAACTTAACTACTAGTCAGCAAAAACTGGCACTCTGAGCTGGACCATAGATAAAAGATGAGCTTTTACTACTGTGAAGACACATACAGTGGATAGAAGCACAGAGAAAAACAATGTGGTCAAAGGAAAATGGGTGTGAAAAAGGTCTTACGCACAGTATGCAGAACAGATAAAAGCAGAACAAAATTAAATCCATCTGCAACAACATATTTATTGCTGCAAATAAAACAAAAATAGAGAAGCATTTTCTGAGTCACCCCTAGGTTTCATTCAGTAGTATAACCCAACAGAGCAGCCTTTAATATGTGTTTGCCTATGACACTGGAGACCCACCTAGCAGCTGAACACAATTATTTGGCAGTTTCTTTGCTAGAGAGCAATAAAAAAACCCTGGTGTTTTTGAGTAAGTGTCAAGAATTTGGAGCCTTCAAACTCCTTTTTAAGAGGACCTGGAAATAACGGCAGCCTGTGGTGCAGACCATGGTGAGGCAGCTCTGCCTCTGCAGCCCACAGAGGTCCATGGTGGAACAGAGATACACCTGCAGCCTGGGAAGAACCTCATATCACAGCAGGGGGATGTGACTCAAGGAGGTTGTGACCCCATGGGAAGCCTACACTGAAATATACTTGTTGGCAGGACTTGTGGCCCCATTGGCCACTATGGACCTATAGAGCAGTCTGTTCCTGAAGAACTGCACCTTGCAGAAGAGACCAATATGGGAACAGTTCATGAAGAACTGCAGCCTGTGGAGATGATTCACACTGGAGAAGTTCACAGAGGACTGTCCCCCATGGGAGGGATCCCTTGCTGGAGCAGGGGATGAGTGTGAGGAGGATTGAGAGGTAAAGACAACATGTCATGAACTGACCACACTTCCCATTCCCAATCCTCTGCACTGCTGAGGGGAAGGAGGTAGAGAATCAGGAATAAAGTTGGCCCACAGGGAAAGGAAAAGTGGTGGGAAAATGTTTTTAAGATTTATCCTCATTACCTTATTCTGAATTGATTGGCAACAAATTCAGTTAATTTCCCTGAGACAATTCTGTTTTGTCCATGGCAGTAATCGGTGAATGCTCCTTAAGGACAGATCCTGATAAGGACAGATCCTTATCTCAACCCACAAGCCTTTCATTATATTTTCTCTCCCCTGTCCAGCTGAAGAGGGGAGTGATTAGAGCAGATTTGGTGGGCACCTGGTGCTTAGCCAGGGTCAGCCCACTCCACAACTCTGTGACAGTTATACCTGCTAGAAAACCTGAGTCAAGTGCAAGGTTGGAGTTAAAGCAAAAACTTTTTACATCTATGTATAAAATAGTTTCTGAAAGATCTTCTTCAAAGAATTGTAAACAGTAAAAGCAATGACATTAATTTTATCCTGATACTTCTTTTATTTTATCATTGCTTCAGAGTATTTTGAAGCCTTTTTCAATGTGTTGGTCTCTAGCAGGCAGCTTATCAGGACACCATGGAAACAGCACACTTGAGAACTGAAACCATGGACTCAGGTTTAAGACTAATAAACAAAAGAACCAATCTGTGTACCAGAAATTTTCCTCACATATAAATGTCTACTTCAATTTCATTCCAAGCACACAGCTTTGAATGCAGAAGAGCTTTAGTGTTCTGATACACCACTTACACAGCTGATAAGTGTTTAGTGTTATCTCATGCTTAATTAACATGGTCATGGATTATACAATACTATGCATACAACAATCACACAGCCTGCTCAAAGCAGTATCTATTTTAAAGAACAGCAACCAAAGTAAACAGACCAGATTCTTGCTGTCTTGTTTGTGAATGGTGACAATTCTTCTCTCACTGGAGCCTTCTTGGCTTGCTTGTTTAATGCTGACATCAATGATATCAGGAAAATCACAGTATGTTTGTAAATCCTGCAAACAAATATTATATAATTTCAGTAATAACATAAATGGCAATTTAAAAGCCTCACCTATTTGCAGCACTGGAATTCCCACAACTCTGAACTCATAAGCTAGCAACAAAGAGGATTATAAAACCTTAAACATGTCATTACAGGCAAATAAAGGATTTTTTTCTTTATGGAATCATCACTAGGAACATAAATTAAAGAACAGACAGGGATCCAGGAACTGTGAACATTAATATCCACATATGGGTTTGGGTTTTTATAACTGTAGATATTTCCTTGCTCTGTAGTATTTTGTGAACAGTGGAACATTTTGTTTGCTTTTTTGAGAGGGCTTTTTTTTTGTGAGCATACTATTGGCATCCTGATTAAACATGTTTACAAAGCCTTTTAACAATACAGAATGTCATGAGTTCATTCAGAGTGACACAAGCAGCAAAATCTGTAGTAGGAATGAAGAAGAAGTGTAAGAAAAGGTTGTCCTCTCAGTCCTATCTACTTGCTCATCTGGTTGTTGAAAATGTCAACTTGCAAAACAAATTTCTTCACAATCTATTCCACACGTGTCATTACATACAAATAAATAAAAATTACTTTTCAATTCAGTACCTGAATGACAATTCATCAGTAAAGTTTACTGAAACAAGTTATGATCATGTTTACAAGCAGCTGCATTAATTCATTCAGTTTTCAAACTATTTATAAAGTTTCTTTACCAGTGAAAATATATGCAGTGTCAATAATGGAATGATAATATTTTTAACCATGAAAAAATAATTTGGCGATCTTTAGTAAAAAATATTATTCCTTCAAACACTACTCTTAGTAAAGGCTTGGTTGACAAGCCCAAACAGCACAGTATGCCTAAATTTTGCACACCTAAAACCAGAAATTGCAAAATCTGACATTTATGATAGCTCCTGCCAGAGCAACTGGCACTTACAGGAAAATTAGGGAAGGCAGAGGGCTGATACATAACTATGAATGAGGTAATTGTCAGTCTACAAATAATCTGAGAACACCACACATTAAAAAATATGGACATGTAATCAGGTTTACTTTTTGCTAAGTACTGAAAAAACCCACTAGTATATAGCATTTTTACAAATTATTACAGCACACTGTAAAAATAACTACCTTTTATAGTTTGATCTTACCTGCTATATATTATGAATCAAAAGTACCAAACAGAAGCAATTATTTTGAAAAACTCATACATGCTCCACTTTGCCTTTACTTTTACCTTTGGAAAATTCCCGCACTCTCAATGCATACTGCTTTGAGTTTCTACCAGGTTTTGGCAAACTCAGCATAATGAACAGTCACAATGGGAAGTCATACACACACAAAATAATACCCTTAAATAAAAATGCAGCAGTACGTGATTACTAGGCATTAGGAACCATTACTAATCCAATAGGAACCATTTAGCACCTAATTCCTGAACAAAGACTATATGGACTCCACACTCACAGAGATGTCACTTTAAATTTGCTAACTGAGGCACTGGCAGGCGTCCAACTGCAGCAGGAAAGAGGTATAGGGAAATTAACCTGTTTGGAGTCCTTAGATCCCTGTTTTCAAAGTGAATTTGGGGAATTTCTGCATTTTACCTACACCTGGGGCCATGGTCATTACATTTCCACATTTTTTATATGTCAAGCAGAGAAGTATTACACAACTTTCTTCTAGTATTTCAATAAAAAACTGGTTTTAAAATTTTGCACTGTTTAAGTCAACATATTTCTGTGATCCTCAGCCATGTGGAAATTGTATCATTATTGTGAAGTAAAATTTGCCTACCAAATTTGCTTGAGCTAAATCAGAACTTCCAAAATAAGCTTATTACTCTGTTCCATAACAAACTGCTCAGTTATCAAAATAATTTTTAAAAATTACCTGCTCTCCAAGTGTCTCACAGTCTTTAAGTTTTCCCCTTGAACACTGAATTCCACCATTTCCAGTTATTACAACGGTTGCAAAACTTTCCTCTCCAGAAGGACCTCCACCAGGTTCTTTTACTTCAAAAACCTCTGAATAGAAGGCAGGCTGAAGGGTTTCCAGATTTATGAGATATTTAAGTTTCAAGTTTCTGGCAGTGGCTTTGCATTGGCCAAATTGTTGTATAAATTTGCGGAACCTGTACCTTATTCTTTTTCGTGTCAAAATGTGGTAGTCTTGGATTTTTGCTCGCACACACTTAGGTAAAAACATTTTGTAGCTGTGAATACATAACCAGAAAAAAAGGTTACTGATTTTATTCATTAAATCCAGCAAAGATAATTAGTTCTGTGCTAAACAAGTCAACATTGAAAACACTATTTCCTCTAAATGTACCGTTATTTTTTCAGCTGTAGGATAACAGAGATCCTCTCCTACATCTGTAATATGTTCTTTCAAACACAACGCAGTCTTCTTCCATTTTCCATTTTTACCCTCACTCAATTGCAACATAAATAACATAATGCATTTTCCATAAATTCAAAGATGTCTGTTCTTTCATTAGTGAAGTTCTGAGGTAAGGCAGCAGAAGTTACATAATTGCTTTGTTTGGTGTAGAAGTTGTGAAGAGGATACTGCACGGCAACTACATGGATAAATGACAGATTTCCTGGCTGAAAATACAGGTGGGTAGAATACAACACTGTGGTTGGGTCTCACTGAAGTTCCTATCTCACAGTCCATAGTCTGTATCAAGACGTGAAAGAGCTGCAGTTGTCACCCTCAACGAGCTGGCCTCATTCTGTTTCTAACTTCTCCCACTAGGTTTCATTAAAAAACAAACATCAACGAAGTACCAAGCAGGGACAGAATTAACTCAGCTGAAGCAGAAACTGATAGGATTGATACACCCAAGCGAATTGACAAACTCAAGAAAGTTTAGCAGAGATCTGGAGCACATGACATGAGAGAAGAGGCATATGGGAGTTGATTCGGTCAGCCTAGAGAAAAGAAGGCTCTAGTTCTATGATTTATCTCCTAATAACATGAAAGGACAAGAGAAGATTATTGGTATCAGAGAGTGGACTGATTAGGTATAGAGAAAATCTTTCTGTGGTCATGCACAGGACAAAGCTGCACAGAGATATAGGGGAATCTCCACATCTGTACATTTTCAGAATTTGACTGGATGAGGCCCTGAGTCACTTCATCTACCTTTGAAGTTGGCCCTGACAGGAACATGCGGTTGGATCTGATGACATTCAGAAGGCGTCTCACCTCGAATTATTTCTTACATATTTTCTCAGATAAGAAGCTGCTGCCTTACCTTTCATTAAGAGTCAAATCCATGTCTCCAAATCATGAATGGCCATCATTACACAAATTTTCTTTTAATTTCTAGTTTACACAATAGGTAAATTTATGTAACCATTAGAATACATCAACTGCCAACAGCTGAACACCTCCTCCTAAATACTAACGTGCAAAAATACAACATTTAGGCATCAGATAGATGTGAAACAGTTACAAATGACAGAATCACCTGACTGAATTGTAAATGGCCATTGGGGTTTGGTCCTTTTCTTTGGCCACTCTCATCATATCTAGAACAGCCATTCCAAGGCATTCTTCTTGTGTTTCATGAGTAACAGGCATCTGTACCCATCCATCCAAAAAATCAGCTCGCCACTGAGAAAGAATGCAAGAAAACAAATGAAAACTGTAGTAGTGCTGTTTATCAAGAAGAAGGATTTGGGGTGCAGTTGTCGGGGGGAGCTGCTGTTGTGTTGTTTGATTGTTTATGTTTGGCTTGTTTGGGGGGGATTTATTGGCTTAGTTCTTTAAAGACTGAATGACCTACTTCATCCACAAAAACATGTACTTATTCATAAGGAATACCAGCTGCTATCATGCTTAAAAGCACTGTTTTGAACTTCATCTCTCCAAATACACAATAGGACATGGAATTTAATTTCGAGCTTGAGAGGGCTTCAAGCCTTCAAGAGCCTTCAGAATTACTAGGAGAAGATGGAAAGGGAATAAATACTAATAACCTTTACCAATCTGCATTTAAAAACAACCATGCAAATCATACCTGTGCGAATAGGTAAGACATGACAAGATCGTCAAGGACAGGGCTTTCTGCACCACGAAGAATGCCATACCGGTATGCTCTGTTGCTGCCACTGCAATACCAGTGGGGAAAATAAAACCTGGTAGGAAATAAATTTAAGCAAACATCAATAAACAGACATTTTGGTTACCAACATCAGACATTACTGCTCTCATACACATGAAACTAGTGCTGGCTGGTCTGGAGGACCACTATGAAACCTCAGTTAGTCAATGAAGGCTTCAGATCCAGCAGTTCTTGGTGTTTTAAAGCACTACAGTATTTAAGCAGGGTGATATACTGTACTGATAGGAATAAGGACTTTTGCTAAGTCATTCTCACTAATCAGAACACAGAGAATCTTATTAGCGTCTTCCAGTTTCTTTTGAAACAGTTCCTAAAGAGACATTCAGGCCAAATTACACAGTATAAAGACACTAAGTAATTAACAAAAGGAAAACTGTGACGATAGTTTTAGCTGTCCAAATTCAAATATAAGGTTAGGGAAAAATGGTTGTATTGCAGAAACATGCATGACTACACAGGGTAATTACTCTGCATTTCAAACAGGCAAGCACAAAGGAGATGTATCATTATTAAGAAAGGTATTATTTTTACTTCTGCTGTATTTTTATTGTTTGTTTCTTCAATCTGACAGTGGTAAACTAGACAGATAAAATTAATAAAGTACATAATTCATATCACTCCAATATTTTTTGATTCTTTTAGCTCCTTGTTTTCCAGAAAGCACCAGCAATCTGTCTATAACTTCTAAGAGAAACTACAGCTCAACTAAATATCATATTGGTTGTGTTTTCTCAGGTTTTTTTAGCATGAAAAGTGTGTAACGTTTTCTTTAGATTATTACCTTATCCGGTAAATTAAGATGAGTCTGGTTGCTTCATCTACATGGAAGATGTGATTTGGGGGATACCACATTCTGTCTGTTTCACTCATGAGCGCAAACATGTTATGATACACTGGCATGATACCTACATGAAGAACAGAGAAGCAAACATCTATAGGAAAGTGTTTTCGCAAAGTATTAAAAAAATACTGTGGGTTAAAAGTAGATTGCCACAGAGCTCTACTGCTACTAGCAGCAGGTATCAATATTGCCAACAACACAGCAATCATGATCCCATAACCTCCAGGCTGCTTTGCCAGTTTAATTTCTCATTCTTCCTTTATGTTTTCTGACTGAAGACTCTGTTCACCTGTTGCCCTATTCCTCACTGTTATATTACAAGACTTTCTCTGTATGGCTTTTAATAAAACGTCTTCTTAGCCTCTTGGTTTAGAAAAAGCTTACAACAGTAGATTTTTTTTCTTGCCTTTCCAAAATCAGATCATTTGATTTGAGCTTTGATTTTAAGACTAAGCATTGGTTTTAAGACTTTAGATTGACATAAAAATTAGAAGTAAAGTGACACAAAGTTATAATGACTAGGACAACCACAAGCCATTTCCATTTTAGTAACTCAGTTTAGAACAAACCCAAACATATATTATTAAAATAAAACAGGAGGGGAAAATATTTTTTTCCCCTCAACAACTTTGAATTATTGTCATGGGTTAACGCAAGCATAGTCTCGGAAGTGATGTCTTGCAAAGGGGTGCTTACAGCTTCCTCTGTGACCTGACAGAACCTATCAGGTGGCCAGCTTGAATACAGACAAGTTTTTTAGCCACTTAAATTGTGACCGCCTCTGTGATCCACACTTAGGAATAGACAAACCCCGGGCAGAGCTCCCTCTGTCTCATTTCTGGTGCTGGGACAGGTGGCTGTGGGTCCCATGCAGGGGCCAGTGGGCCGGGTCACGGCCATCCTGGAGCCATGGGCCCTGTTCCACCTGTGGAACCCCCCCCCAGCCCTGCTATGGGCAGACAGGCAGCTCCCCCTCTCCAGTGCGGCCAAGATTCAGCTGAAGCTGCCCTGCTGCCCGGCAAAGATCATGTGACCAACAACGATAAGCAAAATTCCAGCTGCAAGGCTCGGGTGAGATTAACCCTTTTAGTGCTGTGAAGAGCTGAAAATCTGAGGGAGGAGAAAGAGGAGATGCTTAAAGCTGAAATTCTGTGGTAAAGCTATGATGTATCAGAGTACCCGTTGTAATTTCATGAAGGCATGGGGGGTGGAGTGTTCAACTTGTACTTGTGAGCAAAAGCACCTGCGCTGAGATAGGCAGATGCTAAAGCAGCTGTAATTTCATGAGAAATTTGAACAGGGAGAGATGGAAGCGATGAGGACTCTTACTCCAAATGGAAAAGGAGAAGACCTCAGTTCCTAGAGATGCTCCCAGAGATAGTCCTAGAGATGAAGATGAGGAAGACCCTTTGCTCCCAGGGAAGGAGAAGGGCCTCTGTTCTTAGAGATGAAGTGCTCCCAGAGATGGGTGAAGAGAACTTTTGTTTCTGAATGGCTCAACCTTAAAATTGTACCCCAGTAATTCAAGAGTGGATCCTCAAAAGCAGTCGTGGGAAAAGCTGCAAAGTCATGGGAAGGGACTCACATGCAAGCAGAGAACCAACCCGGGCGGCTGTCTCATTGTGATAATGTTTTCATAGCATGGACAAGAGAGACTCCTCTTTCTAAATGGACTGAACGAGGTTATTATGGAAGTGATAAACAGACTGAACATCTCAAGGGTTGTCTTTTTACATTGTCATTGGGAGAAGGGAGAAGTGTTCTGAAGGCGTGGTATGGTTTTTTTTTTCTTCTTTTAGGTCTGTTAATAAACTTCTTTATATTCTTTCAAGTTTGGCACCTGCTTTGCATTTCTCCTAATTCTTATCTCACAGAAGATAAACAGTAATGAGTATTTTGGACCAAACCACTACAATTATGCTACTGATAACTGACAAGCAATCCTACTTAATCTGAAACTACAGAAATCAGCTGAGCATCAACTGTTCAGCAGCACCAGAATTTTAACTTGGCTTTGAGGCTCCCAGCTGAAACACAGCCTAATCACTATGCTGTGCTGCAGTGTTATGCATCCATGTGATGCCAGTGTTAGATTTGGAAAACAGGTTAAGTGCCTGAAAACGGACAGCACAAAAGGATGAACTGCAAGTACTGACACATATATTCTGTCTTTAGAATTAAAGATAGGAAGAGAAACAGGCCTAAAGGCCAGAGAGGAGGATGAAAAATTACAATGTCAAAGTCACAGTAGGTCATATCTAAAGAAAACTTTACATTAAAGCAATACATTTGGAGTAAGAAGACAAAAAAAGAATTAAAAAAGAACAGGTAAAGACAATAGAAATAACTTTAAACGACCTTAAGAGACAAAAGAGTTCTGGGAAAAGGCAAAGTACCCACACCCTTATTCAAAGACTTAGAATGAAGTAACTGAAATTCTCACAAGAAACCAGAAGAAAAAAAAAACCCCTTTATTTCTTTCTGTTCTAAACAACATCTAGGTAATTACTGAAGGGGGCAGACCCCACATTTCTTTCATCACATCTAAACTGCATGTAAGACAATCAGAAGAACGAACAACCAATCAACTTCACATACAAAACTACATAACCCTTTGGAACAAAACGTATTTTGGTCTTAAACAACAACTAGTTTATTAAATTGATACAGAAAACGGTTTGCCCCATAGGGGTTCAGTAAGAGGGCTAAGAACTAGAGTTCTATTGTGCAGTTGTGAAGATGAAACTGCTGAAATCTGTAGGCTAATCATCTGACACTTTCTTAAACCAATGCTCTGCAAAACATACCAGAGTTGCAAGTCCTAACACGACTTTCTATGAAAAGGACTCATAGACTTAAGGAAACTAGAGAAATGGAAAATAATTACATAAGGCAACGAAAGAGAAACCAAAATGAAACAAAACCTCCACAGAAAAAAACCTGAAGGGATTAGTAACTGAAAGACTGGCTGTAATTCTAAATGTTGCAAATCTACGGCACAATAAGACATATCTGATCCATCCAAGTTTTGAGAAATTTTTTATGGAGTTAGAAAGAAACCTATCCCATGCAACTAAATATTGTTCAATTTGGTGTCTGTATCCCAAACAATTTCAGATCAATTACAGTGCAATGCATGTAAGAATCACTATGCTAAACATCATTCAGGGCAATGCTGAGTATTTACCTATATACCTAGTGAGACCTACATAGTCTCACTAATACATTTACCCAAACTACTAACCATCCCATGTAAGCACACTGAACAAGAAAATACTTCAAAATAGTATTCTTAAATTCAAATGCTAAGCTGCTGTATTTGACCAAATACACTACAGACACGACAACCACCATGCCACCCCACCCCTCCAAAAACCCCACAGATATTTCAAGATCATATCATTGCCATTCTGAAACTTTAACCAAGTAGGGGACAGACTGTGGTACTCCCCCTAAAAATCAGAAATATTTATATTAACCTCTCCCCCCTCCTCTTTCTTCCTTTGTATGAAAAGTAAACTGTGTACCCTTCCATCCCTCATACTTTGGCATTTATAGTTCTAAATGGTAACCTGCACCATTCACTGACAGTGTTCAAGGACATAGAGATCATACATGTTTTTCAAGAAAAAGAGTTTCACTTTTTTATCCCTTCCCCTTGAGAATTATGCATTTGCTTTGCTACACTTAATGCTCAACAATCATAAAACAGAGCAAATCCCTTTATTAAATAACGTCTTGAAAATTGTCCACAAAAATCTGACTAAAGCAAAGAGGCCAGAAACTTCTCTTTTCATGTAACTCTTACCATTTCTATTAATTGAAGGTTAATTTCTATTAATTTTCAAGTGGTGATAACCACAGTACTTAAGTGTTTTCTCTAGAAACAATGAAAACCGAAAAACTAGCACGGGGAATAAAAGCCTTCTGCTGAAGCCTAGACATGTCAACAGCAGTGAAAACTTAGGAGAAAAGTATTTTTCACCACAAGTAAAATCATAAAAGCTATTCACAACAGTTACTGAAAAGCCTCCCTTGGATTTTTGCACTGCATTAACCATGCTATCAACTCAATCAGTGATGAATTAGGAGAGAAGATAGTGATTCAGACATACTTAATCAGAATTTTCTCTGCTTTGCTTCCCCAGCAAGGGCTAACAAGTAAATTTTCTGGACTATTGCAATGAGAAGATCTCTTTACAATTTATTTATTACATAAGGCTAAAGAAAGGAGCCTTGTCATGCTATACAGACTGTCAAGTAACATCACAAAAGACTACAACACAGCATAAGTTTATACTTCAAACTTCTGCTTCAACCCTAAAAAAAAGAAAGTAGATTCTTCTTTTCCTCTTCACGATTTTAGAGCTTCACATCCAGACAAGTCTCACTACTTCATTTATCCTGAAGCAGCTAAGAAAATACAGTTTTTCTGTATCTCCTCCTCCGTTGGCACTAGTAATCCTTTCTCCCATACTGTGCGTTTTTATAAGCTGATGTCCTGCTTTTAAGAAAAGATAAAAACCAGAAAGTGTAAATCACAAGCCATGACACCTCTATGAAATGTGAAAGCCATGCAGAGTCTGCAACAGAATTACTGTCATATGACACTCTCAATTTAAGCATGTAAGTTATTAGACATAAAAAGATAAAAGCACTTAGTTGAATGATTAAAAGCAATTTTAAAGATCTCAAATTTTCTATATAAAAGGTCTAATACATACATCAGTTCTCACACAAGTGCAAGTAAACTATTTAAAACTTATGTACCCTTGCACATACCAGATGGAAATCTGCTTGATTTTTCTGACATTAAAATAGTATCTTGCACTCATCATTCATACAAACTGGAGGCTTACCAAACCCTTAACATCCCATTCAATGCCACTATCCTGTCAACAAAATGCTTTCTGAATAGTCAATCAAAGCTTGTATTTCTTTTCCTGGAAAAACAGAATTCTGATTAATTCATTCCCCAGCTAGCAGGGGAGCAGCAGGGGGCTGCATGTTCTGTGTGGATTTTCAGGAAAGGCTATCACCTAAAGGAAGACAAACAAAAACCAAACAACACCACCACCTCACGAAAACAAGCAAACAAACACCCCCGCTCCCCATGTCCCACCCCCCAAACAAAACAAAACCACCAAACAGAAAAACCAACCCTCAGTGAACAGTTATGCTCAATGATAACTCAGAGCCACGTGAACCCTGAGTCATGTCAATTCTGGAAATTCAGCATATTAGAAAAAACTGGCCTAGAATTCCCTTGCTAGTAGCAAGGAATCTCTTCTAAAGCATACAAGTAAAGAGGGCCTACAAATCATCACATTATGCAATGCAGTCTCTCCCTTGAAAACATTTAATTAACTGCAAACACTGCCAGCACTTGTCACATAAAATGCTTTGAAATAGTGTTTTTACATAGTTATAATTAAAAATTCTCTGCTGTTTTATGGTTTTGCAAGAGAGATCAGCATTTTTCAAGGGAAATACGATGGAACTTCCAACCTATTTGCAATTCAGATGGTGAGAATTAAAATGTTCCTAGGTGGAGTTTCAGGATATCAACATTAAGCCCCACCCCCCCCCCCCC
>NW_024582075.1:17088411-17138765 GCF_017639235.1 Corvus kubaryi
CCCCCAAACTCAACAGAATCAAGGTCTTTTGTTAACTGCTAGCTGTCCAAAACTCAGCAACCTTGTCAGAATTTCAAAACTTGTTCCCTCTTGGGATTCTAGCTCAATTAAAAAGTTTTTAAAAGATGTAAAAGCTTACAGATTCAATTAAAAAGATTTAAAAGTTTACGTATTCCATTAAAAAGATTACAGAGTTTACCGATCCGAACAGAAAGGGATGTGGATATAAGAACAAAAGTCTATCAAGAAGTAGATAAAGTCAGATAGATTCTACAGAAATTCAGGGTTCTCATACACCAGGGGACAAGCCATGACAGAAATCAAGATGCTACACAATATTATGTTCCTGCATTAGCAAAACATTTTTCATTGTGTTGTTCAAATGTTCTGGTTACACTTAAAGTGGTTATACTTGGCTACTAATTTATTAAGATTTTCAAGAACATGGCACAAATTTATTTGCCTAACACCAAACTATGCAAAGCTTGTAACTGTAACTGTTTGAGCCATGATTTACAAACTCACTTACCTAAAAATATCTTCAATTTTTTAACTTTAATCCTGTAAAAATTTGGATTACACGTACAAGTGATGCACATATTTTTTACTCATATTATTCAGCCAATGGAATAAATAAGCAAATTGTTATTTTACATATTAAAAGAAAATTATTTTGCCATATTATAATCATCTTCTGTATAACTTAGCATTCCATTAAGTTACTGTGTACAGTCCAAAGTTGTTTATGTTTTTTAATTACTTTGTCTAATGATAAAATCTCTGAAATCCACTTAAAAGACATTGGGAATTATCTTATTACAAAATTACTGATATAGCATAGTAACAGTAATGAAGTATACAAATCAAGTACATTTCTTTCTGTATACAAATGAACACATTCGAGATTCAAATTCAGACTTCAGATGTTTTTAGTAGTCTGTATCTGACTTACCTATACCACAACAAAATTCACGTTATTTTCAGTTACACATGCTAATTTTTAAACAGATTTCTAGATTTTTTCATAATTTAGAATTTGAATAAAAGAAAAATTATGAACGAAGTTTACAGCTTTCCTGTAAACAATCATGTTTATTTATGCTGTAAAAGATCACATCAAGTTTGTATTAGGACTCTCTTGCACCACTCTGGTGGCTTTCTCAAATCATTACTTAAACTTCTGTTCAAATGGCCTTCACTGCTTGATAGTCTTATAAATTGACTGTGAAGACATGAAAAAGAGCCTAGAAGAGAAATTCTACTTACTTGGCAGAGAGCAGAGAAGATTAAAGGGTCTAAGATCACGATTTGAGAAAACAAGTCTCTGATTCTGAATTTAGAAAATACACCTAACACAAAGATTCTGCAACCTCTAGAACAATTTCTCTGTCATATTTCATCTCCATCATCAGTTAGTTCCTCTAATACCACTTTCCCCCTCAGGCTGAGAGCAATACCTTTTCTTCAATTTGGTGTGACATTTCTAATATTTTACTTGGCAATTAACTAGCCAACATCCAAGAACTGAACCACAACTGACTCATAAATTTAAACTTAATTTCAAGATAACTTATTTTTTCATTTCTGTTTGGAGATGTGATATTCACTTTTATGTTCAATTTTCCTTATAAAAAAATACAAACACACAAATATTTTTCTATTTTTCCAAAACCAGAAAACTGTTTTCAAATAAAATTGAAAAAAAAAAGGGCTGACCTCTTGTGTGCATGTATGAAACTGGCAGAATAATATTTAGACAGACTAATGATTTTATAGCCAATATATACCAGATATAACAGATCTAAAGTCAAGTCCAGCAGCGACTGGAAATCCTTCAACTGTTTGAACTGTTTAAAAGGGACGTAATGAGAGTCTCTCTGCTGCTGATGTTTGCCTAGATCAAGTCCTGCTTGCCACTAATAACAGTCATACTTGGATGTAATCAGCTCTGATATCAAAAGATCTGTCAGTTGTTCAGATCACAAAGTTAACAACTCAAAAGTTTTTACATTTCAGTCTTGCTTACCACCTGAATGACTCCCTTCTTATGAAGTATGCTGACTCATAGCTAACTCCCGAAAGATGAGTCTTGCCGACATAAACGTTATTTGACCGTACGGAAACATATGTGTTCTGCTGTACAACCACAAAAATCTCCCAGAAAAAAAACCCCAAAAAACACGAAAGAAAAAAAAAAAAAAGAAGCAGCAATGCCACATGATTTAAGCACTAATAACTGTTATGAAAGAGAACAAAAACCCACAGCCATTTTATCCTTTTCCACTAATTCAGAAAGAAAAGAAGTTACAGATCCTTTGAGAAGAAGGTTGTACAGTTAGTATCTGCTAGGCAGAAGCCACTTTTCAAAGGGCTTTGTCTGCCTCAGCTCTACAAGGATAAAGTCTTAAATGATGAAACAATTCCTTCGTACAAGTATAAATCACTAGTGATGTATTTTAGAAACTGTGGTGAACCAAGTTGAAGCAATAGAAAATTGTAAAAACAACCTGATCAGGAGTACTGTTCATACAAAATTATGTTTAAAACAGTCAAGTATAAGAGGGTACACATAGGAGTTAGAGTACTAGCCCTCCCAGCAAACCAGAAACTATCCCAGAAGTCTTGAGAGGCTGGTGAGGTCTGACAAAACAGGTAATAGAGTATGAAGTCTAACTGGATTTGTAAATTAGCAGGAATTTGATTTTCTATGTTTTTGATGTAGATGAAAAGAATATCATACATGACAGGGGCTGCACATTTTCCCAGGAATGTCACAAGATTCTAGCTAAAGAAAACAATTCAAACTTTACCCAAAAAAAGACCTAAAGACTGGTCGAGGGAGGAGATTCTTCCCTACTACTCTGATCTCATGAGACCACATCTTGAACAGCTCTGGTGCCCCTAACATGAGAAAGACATGGAACAGTTGAAGCAAGGCCAGAGGAGGCCACAAAGTTGGTAAGAGGATTGGAGAACCTGCCCTACAAAGACAGGCTGAGGAAGCTGGGGCTGTTCAGCCTGGAGAAGAAAAGGTTGTATGGAGACCTCACAGCAACCTTCCAGTATCTGAAGGGGGTCTGCAGGGAAGGTGGAGATGGACGGTTCATCAGGAACTGCAGTGATAGGGCAAGGGCTGGTGGCTTCAACCTGAGAGTAGGTTTAAATGGGATATCAGGAAGAAATTCTTTATTGTGAGGATGGTGAGGCACTGGAACAGGTTGCCCAGAGAAGCTGTCATGTCCATCCCTGGAAGTGTTCAAGGCCAGACTGGATGGGGTTCTGAGCAACCTCATCTAGTGGGAGATGTCTCTGCCCATGACAGGGGGCCACCATCAAAAAGATACCTTAGCTTCAGAAAACTCCCAGGTCCATCTGTCAAGCTCCAACCTACAAGGTCATTAGAGAAAAAGAACCTCACAAAGCTAAAGTTTTGCACACCTCCAAATACCAATTTCCTCCTGGTCTACCAGAATGAATACCAGGCAGCATTTCTACTGAACTCATCATATGTGCTTATCCATCTAAAATTCTCCTGTTACATGAAAAGCAACTCTCTGAACTCCGACCTTAGTCAGACTCTGAAACACCTAAAGAATTTAAGAGGAAGAATGGGCCTTAAACCCAGAAGAATCTTTGTGAAACTAGCATATACTAATAAATTATCAACTCAGAGCATGTAGCTCATTCACTGCAAGAAACTTATCAGCACAAGAAAAATGACAGATTCCTCCCTAAACTAAAGTCATTACAACTATATTTAGAAACAGTAAAGCCATAAAATCACAGAAGTCTAAGATCGTTCGGAGACAAAAATTGTACAGTCAGAGTCAGCAGCTTCATAATTGTGACCCACTGAAACAAGTATTTCACAGAATCACAGAATCAATTAGGTTGGAAAAGACCTTAGAGAAAATCAAGTCCAACCTATGACTGAACACCACCCCAGGTCAACTACATGGCACTGAGTGGCACATCCAGTCTTTTCTTAAGCATGTAATTGGAATTACAAGCCCTTCTTTTAAATTCATTTGCACCTGAAATGCAACATTTGGAAAGCTAAAAGAGAAATCCAGCCTTGTAACACTGACAACCCAACGCAACATGTGGAGAGACTGTGTACACGTTTGTGTGCGCACACATGAGGAACAAAAAGATGGTCACTTTCATACCCAGAGATTATTGAAATTCCTTTGTCTTATTAAAAAATTCAATGTACTTTTGCAAAGAAAGGAAGATGCATGCACAAAATGTATGCTTGAATTATTTTACTACAAATTTCAGCAGTGGTTTATGTTGGGGAAGATGAAACAGGAAAGCCTTATAAATATGATTGCCTGACAAAAGATTTTGGGAATATGAAAACTACAGGCAACATCGAAATGAAAGCCACTTTTGAAATACCAGGTCTTAGTTACTGAACAACTAGAAAACAATGGTATGGCCACTGAAGTAATCCCCTCTTGATGAAACAATACCCTCTGCTTGCAAACAGGTCCAAGGGTCAGAGCAGACCCTACTAGCTCAGCAGAAGGGGTCCAAAGAGTAGTTTTTAGAAGTTAAGATGTAACACTCTATGGTAATATAAGAACTCTTATAGGCTGTATGTAAATGCTATAGGATTTGTATCTTGTATTAGATTGGTTAGTGACAATTAGAATATTCAGTACAGAAGATGATTTATTGTATTGTAACCAGAACTTCAGTTACTCTCACTCTCTCTCTTACTCACACTCTTCGCACACTCTTACTACACTCTCTCTCACTTCTTCTTCACTCTCATTCCTCTCTCGCTCTCTCTCTCTCGTTACTTACCCGCTTACTCTCTTGCTCTCTTGGGCCTGCTCAGAGCTGCAGCTGGCAGCTCTAAGCAGTGCCCCTACACCCACGCCCTTTGCAATAAACCGCATGTTCCAAGATCTGCCTATAGAGATCTCTCGTCACCGACCGTCTATGCCCGGTCCAGACCGAACCCACACCCAGAACCTACAGTCTGACGCCCAACGTGCCTGCCGAACCCACACCCGGCACCTGCAGGTTTATGCTAGACTCTGGGTAAATGTAACAATTCAAAGGCATACTTAGATATCAATGTATTATTTTTTTATTTAAAATATACCACCATGTTAGTCACACTTGATTTCCTAAACTATTACAAAGAGCATTAACCACACACACAAGCAGTCATGTTATATCCAATAGAACAATTTCCTTCTGCAAAGTGATTAAGCATGTGTTATATACAACATATACTTAACTTCCAGGACCAATCTGTTTTGCAGGGCTGCATCAGGAAGTAATTCAAGCTATTTACAGCTCCTGCAATGATTTAACTATTCAAACTGTATCTCAGCGCAACAAAAGAAGACTTTCAGTTAAAGGATGGTATACCCTTAAATTACTTGAAAAAATGCAGCAGTCACCCAATTCAGCTTCACAACCATTCTAACGGGAACAGTTTTACAATCTGGTGCTAATTACTTCTGAAAGAACAGAGAAATTAGCATTCCAGTCTAAATGCCACCATTTTGATGAGCCCTGGATTGTTAAAAACTTTCTCGTATGAAGCTGAATTTCACTGCTTCATTAGATCAACTGTTAGGTATATACTTACCACAGGCTTTACAGGCAACAGTGCAAATCTCTTCTGCAACATATTCTCCAGCTGAAAATTGAAGGTAATCTCCTTCTGTCTTCCCAGGAGAATGATAAAGGTACACTTGAAGCAATGGTTCTGTCTGCTTGGGCGCACTGTTACTCCCACGGATGTCACCATTCTGGTGGACAGTAGAAGTTGCTGCACTTTCCATATTTGTCATTGTAAGACAAGCCATAGCTTGTTTTCGTTCTGTTCAGAGCATTTGTCTGAAAGAAATGTAAGAAAAACTTCTTGACTAAGTGTACTTGGTTTTATCTGTAATACTCCTATTTAATAACAGTACTGTTCTGACACTGAAAAACATTGAAACTTGAATACAAGAGAATGGCTTAGGCAGTTTATGAAAAGCTAAGTTTCTCTTTGATTTACTACATCACCCTGGAGGAAAAGTAACAGACAGTATTACAGGATCAAACAAAGTATTAACTGGGAGTCCAGCTAGAGGATTATCACTTTTCACTGGATTTTAGACAGTATGTGCTCATTTGTCCAACTGCAACATGCTACTTAAACCTGAAAGCCAAAAGAGATCTGTACAACTCATTTTATTCCCAATTTAAACCTACAAGACAAAATAACTAGCTGGGTCACAAACTGGCACGATGAAGGGAAGGACAGAAATAGCACCTTTAAGCTAAGTTTTCACTGTAAGCAAACACTTCAGAAAACAAGTGCTGAGATGCGAATTTAAAAGACTTGGTTTATACCTATGAATGGGAGATCTTCCAAGACCACCTTCTTCCAGAAAAATCATTTAATCTGCTTGCAAGCTAACAGTCCTTTCTGATAAATGTAATCAAAGAAAAGAAGACTTTAATAATGCATTAAGTAACCACAGGTATATCTGATAATTAAAAAAAAGGTTTAAAACCATGAAATTAGACAGCATATTCCAAAAGCCAGCTGAAGAATGTCTTTGCTTCTCTGTGACTCCATAATAATTTTAATCGGTATAATCCATGTTTATGCCAAAGGCTTTGATCACAGTCTAAAAGCTTGCTTTTATTAAAAGTGATTCCAAATAGCTACCACCTGGAATTCTGCATGAATTCGGCATGAAAATAGGTTTAAACAAGACAGTTATAAAGATTTGGTTTTTTAGAATCAAAGAATGGTTTGGGCCACAATAAGGTCCCCCTGATGCCTCCTTCTCTTTGAGCTGAACAAGCCCAACTGTCTTAAGATTTTCCTCACGAAGAGGCACTCCAGCCCTCTGATTGTTTTTGTGGCCCTTCTCTGGACTCACTCCAACTGGTCCATGTCTTTCCTTCGCTAGCGGCCCCAGGGCCAGACACAGGACTCCAAGTGTGGTCTCACAAAAGCACAGCAGAGGAGAAGAGGATCACACCCCTTGACCTGCTGGCCATGCTTCTTTTTATACCATAAAATTGGTTTTCTTGGGTGCAAGTGCACATTGCCAGCTCATGTCTCATTTTTCATCCACCAGGATCCCCAAGCCCTCATCCATAGGGTTGCTCTCAAATCCATTCATCCTCCAGCCTGTACTGATCCTGGAGATTGGTCTAACCCCAGATGCAAGACCAGGTGCAGTTGCCCTTGTCAAACTTCATGAGGTTCCCCTGGACTCACTTCTCAAGTCTGTCAAGGTGCCTCTGGATGGTGTCCCTTGCCTCAATCCCTTCAGCTGCACTAGTCAGCTTGGCGTCATTCCCAAACTCACTAAGGGTCTGCATGTCGCTGCTGAGATATTGAATGGTTAATAAAGATACTGTACTTGAAAATTTAACTGTTTAAGTTAAAAATATGTTTATTGTTTTGCATAGGCTTGTGAGTATTACATTCTTAATGCATTATTTTCAACAGCTTTTGTGTGTATTGAACTACGTTCCTTTGTCATAAAAGAGCTGTTCGGAGCATGTTTTGGGGTTTTTTTTAAATTTTCTGTTCCTAAGTGCAATTACTTAAGAAAGCATGAGTGTATGAATATTTAACGTGGGCTAAAGATGATGTGTGCTATGGAAATCGCAACAGTTATAACAGCAGGAAAAAAAGACTGAACACCTTAAATAAGGAAAACACTAACTTCTTGAGTTATGAGATGACAAAAATATTCAATTACACAAACGAGAATAAAACTGTGTACCATTATGCTAATTCTGGGGGAAAGAGAAAAGAAAAAAGACACTATCACCAAGTGAAAAATGCACCCTTTTACTTCCCAAACTAAGCAACACATAAATATACAAAAATTAATGTCTAGATGCAAATGTCATTCATTACATTTCTTAAGCCCTTATGTAGGGGACATATGGATTCCCTGTGTCTCATTTACAGAGCCAGCCACCTTTAAATGAGAAGATACGTGCTTTTAGCTCCAAAGGTAGCACAGGTAACAGGTAGGTGTTTAACTAAAGAAAAAAGCATCCGTCTTAACAAGGAAATACTGTTTTTTAGAAGAAAATAACCACCACATTGCTAGAAACATTACATTTAAAAGATTTCTCACTACCTGTGTCAACATTATGCAAGATATAATGTTTGTGCTCTACAACATGCTTTTATAAAACATTCACAGCTTTAACCCACAGCTTTAATTTCCACAGGAGGCTGTCTTTAATTGCTACAGTAGTTTTCCCAATATACTCCAATATTAATCCTCTGCTTGTTCAAACCTTCACCTGAACTGACAGATCTTTTCATCTTGGTCACTTGGCATTATGTCTGTCCAACACTGAATGGAAATATAATTTGTAAACCTAACTGAAAACCTGGCCAGTTTCAGAAGCGTACTAAACACACACACTTGTGCCTACCTCTCCTTCATAAAGTCTGTATTTACAACATATTTGTCCTTTCAAAAAACTCCCATCACTCCCTCTTTGTTTCAGTATAAAAAAACTCAATAAACCAAGAAGGGAACCTTGCTTAATCACACCTAAGAATATGAAATAGCAACAAAATGCAGTAAAAAATGTAAATACTGTAGCAGAATATTCTACTCCATTCTATTTGTTGCACTAATTTCAAAGGTTCCATGTGACAATGTGAAAAAATCTCAAGAGATACTATTTGTAAAACTGTGTCATGACTTCAAATTAAAATAATTTTCAAGTTTCAAGTTCGTCTTTTATATCAAAGTGCAGACAAAACAGATTAAACCAAGAAATATTCCTACATCATTCTCTTCACTGAAAATAGAAAACATTTTCTTGGCCTCTATCATGCAACTAAAGCAGTTATACAGACAGAGCCTCACATTCAAAGTAACTGAAACACAAGGTCCCCACTTGCTGGTGGTGTGAAAAACAAAACAAAACTGCTTTCACCTGTATGTCTTAGCAGAACAAGTCTCCAGTTGGACACACTTTGTTTTCCCTGCTTTGCTCCATGTAGAGACCGCTATACTAGCACAACAGAAACATTAAACATGGCAAAAGAAAATAACTGCTGTTGATCCAGAATACTTAAAATACAACCTATTTTCTGATGAAGTGAAGCATTTTGAGACTAAATATACTGGGAGACAATAACCTGTTTGCAGAACACATTGAGTATAATTTTCTAGGTTATACAGATTTGTTATCATACCGCAGTTCAAAAGAATTTCTGTGTTTCTGTAAAGAATGTGAATAATTCTCACAGCTATATGAACGGATTTAATATATTGAGAATGGGACTTTTGTAGATAAGTTAATCGGTACCACAAAGGTATTTGTTTGGCACAAAAACCTATACCAAGTCTACACACATTTTTAAGTGGATGTCTGACATAATGAAGACTCAACGAAAAAAATGGCCTACCCAATTATCCATGTGATAAGTAGGATTAGGTAACAAAATCTGAGATACAAAGATGATCTTTTGGAGATGAAAACCACTAGCTGTGAAAGATGTGATTCTGGTATTGATGAACAGATTATTTGGTTCAATAGAATTATTTTATGTTCCTAATCCAGATAATATAAGGATAAGATTAATCATTCCCTATATTGCTCTAACCACAATCACCAGCATCTATGACAGAACATGTTCACATACAATTCTCTGTCGATGTTTGTTCCTCCAATGCATCTGAAAATTATTTTCACCAGCCACACTGGGCTGCAGTAATTCATATGGTTCTTTTTAAGTCAGCCATCAAGAAACTGGTAAATGAGATGAAAAATCATGACTTACAGAAGGCGTTTCACTAAAACATGGAGGACATACAAAATTCTCATGATTTAATAATACACAGCATTCACAGCCTTCTGAAGATTGTTTTTCAACTTATGGCTTTTTTCTTTGCGGGGGGGGGGGGAGGGGGGAGCATTTGAGGCAATAGGTGGCTGTTGAAGGGAAGCCTCCTGAGCCAGGGTCTTTAGCCATACCACTTCAAAGGTACAACTTCAAAGGTTCAAAAATGAGAGCATCCTCTCACTACAGATAAATCCCCAACAGTCAATTACCTTTTTATCACTTGAGAGATCTCTGTATTAAATATGGGAATGATGAAGCCCTTTAAATAAGCATGTCACAAGCCATCCACTTGCTGCAGGAATCCACAGAAAGTCAGACAAAGCACGCACACAGGCAGAGGTGGAACATAATGTATCTGCAATAAAAACACAATATTAAAAAATGTTAATGGCTGTGAACAATACATAATGCATGATTATTGAAGAATTCAAATCTGCATTTAGATACAGACAAAGTGATCGCCTCCTATCTTATTTGCCCAAATTCCTGACATCTTTGACAAGAACTTTTTTAACCTGGGCTGTCTAAAATACAAAATTTTTTAAAAAATTAAACCATATTTTTGGTACTGAGACTGCTTCTCAATTCTAGCAAGAAATTGGCATAGAAGCCAGATAACTGACTTCAAATGTAATTACCAATTTTTCTTTGCATACGTTTTTCTTTTCTGTGAATATAGCATCAGTTTATGAAAACTGCTGATAGCATTTCATGAAGAAAACAGAAATGAAAAAGGAAAAATAATCACAAAAGGAGACATGGAATGTTCACTTCATGTAGCAATGTCCCTTTAGCCACAACCATTAATCCTGTTTGAAAACTGACAACATCCACTCATTTCAATTCATGTGGAAGACCAGCTGACTTGTAGCAGGAAGGGCAAGGGCACACCCACCCCTGCTCTCTTTGTGCAACACTTCTGTGGTTGCAGGAAACCCTATTTGAAAGCGCTTAAGCACAACAGCAGCTTCCCTGCAGCAGTGAAAAAATATATACATTCCCTTTGTGACCCTCCCAACACAGGAAAGTGCCTGATAGAGAATCAAAAATTAATTTAAAAACTGAATAAAAAGGGGAGGGGGGGGGGGGGGGAAACCCCCGGGAAGTTACCGGGGCCCCAATTCAGAATGGGGGAACTCTTATGTTTTATGTTTGTCCCTGAACAGGAGTGAAGATATCAACACAGCTTCCTCAGTGCCATGTGCTGTGTTGACTGAGTCTGTCATGAATACCACACTCCCTCCCTTCTTCCCTCCCCAAAAAAGAACCCATCTCAATGAGCAGTTCTCAATTCAGCTTCTTTCCCCACAGAAGTCAAACTGATGGCAATGATTAGTGTTTCTCCTCTTGCAAAACTAGCTCTAGAGAGAGACACTTTTGCCTTGCTTGGACAGCTATGTAATTTGTATGCACCTCCTCCAAGTGCTTCAGATCATACCAGCATCTGATCTGAAGGCCAGCAGAGTCAGTGCAAGTTTTCCAGACCTGTGCTGAAGTCCCAGAGGGAGAGAGGAAGGGGTTGTCTGGGGGAGACCCATCTATCTCTGACCTACTGAGCACACATTCCATGCACACTGATCTGAGAGCACAACCTTCAAATAAAGCAGAGAACCTCCACCTGTTCACACAGGTTTCAGATCAAGGGGCACTGTGGGTATTCTAAATTATTTTCTATTTTGAAAATACTGTTCCATGCTCAGGACTGCCTACCATTCATAATTCCCCGTCAGGCTCCTGACTTTGAGCGAAACTGCATGAAGATTTTATCTGACTTTGTTTAACCATGTAGTTTTTCCACAAACCCAGCAAAATAAGGATTGCAACATTTTGAATAGCCTCAGTGACACTGCATCTTGCATTTCAAAGGCAAAAATCAATAAAGCAGCCTAATATCAAGTCTATTCTTCATATGACAAACAAAAATGACTGCTTGCTTAAGAAAGGGCAGTTTATAGCTGTGAACAAGAAGCATGGAAACTCAGAGATTAAAAACTCCAAGCTGAAGAGGTTCACATAACATACACCTCTTTCTTTCTCTCCCTACCTTTTTTTTTTTTTAAAGAGAGAGTCAACTACTTTTTCTTCAGCACACATTTACTGACATACCCATTTACAGGATCTGCATCAAGGCCTTATAAAACTATTCAGTTCACACACTTTCAGACTGAGTAAGTCTCATCTGACACAACTTACTCTTTCAGAAGCAGAGCTGCTGTACCAATCTCATAGTGCCCCATCTTGTCAGTGACCTAGCTCCCCCATTTCCTCCTTCCCTCTATTTGTTCAAGTCTACACCAGCTTACATTTCTGGTAGCTGCAAGGATTTAAATGCCCAGTTCCAAAATTAACTTAAGAGTCTAATGAATCTCAGTCAAAATAAATTAGTCCATCATCTCCAAGTTGCCACTGTCTGCAAAGAACACAATACAGAATTTGTTATTTCAACAAGCCTTCAGAATTGCTATAAATACAATTAGTGTTTGTGCCTGTGTCACCAACTACTCAGTTTACTAGTGAAAGAAGAAAGATCAAGCAGCATTTTCTATTGACAAGCAAGGCCTTGAAGACATAGGCAGTCTCCCAACAACTCAGTATGTTTATTGCCAGTAAACCAAAGATGACAGCAATGAGCACCCTTTCTATCTGCTTATACACACATCCTTCTTTCAAGGAATTTAAATGAACAAAAGTAATGAAAGCCTTCCCACGTGATGGTGGGTAGGTGGTGTAGCAGGATGCTCTGCCTGGAATGGAGTAATGGAACTCAAACAATGCCCTATTTTCCAAAGCTATCTGTGGTGAACTAAAAGGGGCATGTCATGCTACTTTTGGTGTTGAATTATGCTAAAACCAGTCTGACTCATCAACACCAAAGTTAAACATCCTGATAGTGAGGTGAAGATGTGGTAGATATGGTAAAGCATCCTCATCTAAAAATGCTAAGGTGACACAGTTGGCCTGGATATGACTGACAATCACTTTACACTCTAAGAGTCCAGTTCCACTTTCAAACAGGTTCTTTTAACACATCCCTTCTTGAAGTGTGTGTGGAGATTCCTCCCTTGGGTGAGGGTACCCCTCTACTCCTCCAGGTTAAGTGAAACAGATTTGTCCACAGTAGGTGCTATGGGTAAGTAACATCCATCTCTACTTAACAATTTTCAGGGGGTTTCTTCGCTAGCTTTAATAGAATGGCTTTAATATAATTGCTTTGACATAGTACACTATACTATCCTAATTTAGCTTCCATACTGGACAGTAAATAATTCTGATTAAGATCTTTATGTCTAATCATTTATTATAGTAAATAATTCATTTTTATATAAATATGTCTGGTTTGCCTTCCTTAATCCTGTGGAACAAAGTTGTACAAAGGTTAATCACTACCCTATAATTTCTTAGGCTTAGAACTATTAGTCTGGGGCTAAGATTGGATCCAGCCACACTAAGCTCCTCTCCAAGAAGGAGTTTAGAAGGCAAGGGGGTCCTTTCTGCACCTCATGACTCAATGGGAGCTTCTCTAATTAAACTTTGTTTGAAGGTCTCACTCGACAGGAGATAAGGATTACAGCAAAGTATCACAAAAAGTGCTAAGACGTCTTACATTACTCAGTAGTAACAGAACATCACAAGGTTCTAAAGGGTATTATGTATCGTGTTCCAAGACCACCAAAATAAAGTTTTTGCCTCTAAATCCAAACTAAGAAAAAAAGTCAGTCAGTTTCCTGCTTCAAATTATTTTGGCTAGTTTGTTTGATTTACGCTTAACATGTATACTTTGTATTTAATTACAGTCTTTGCAGCTCAGTTTCAATACACAGACAAAAGGAGCACAATCAAACTTCCTCATAACATGTGCTCAGCATGGCTTGTTATGCTACAAAAAGTTTAAAATCTTAAGAAGATAACAACAGTATTCATATTCTGCATATACGATGTGCTATCCTTGCTAATCTGGTCTGATTTTCCTTGCCTATGCAGATTTGTTTTGGTGGGTTGCTTTAAAAACAAAAGTATACTAAATTCAAGGAACCAATACTGGCAGGCAATAAAGTACTGTATTGTTAAAACATCACCTTGTACAGAATAACTGCTTTTTAATGCACCAACAAGAGGTTATGAAGTCTTTGTTCAATCAAAACATGCCACATCAGCTAGAATTTCACAAAAAACCTCACATCAACAGATTCATATATTTCCAATACATATTCATGCGAAAACATTCACCTGACTAACTCTGTCAAAATATTCAACAATACCTTTAAGAATACTAAGCAATCTGGAAAATCTGAGAACTCTTTTCCATTTTTTGGATAACAGGTGCCAAGTTCATAAATAAAGTTAATCTCTAAACTATGTTGTCTTTTCTCAGGTAACATTTAGTCTGACCTTAAAAACAGCTTTCACAAAAGTACAAAATATTGTCCTAAAGCATATTCAAAGAAGTTTACTGAACAAGGAGCATGTCTTCAGTTTTCATGGTCATTTTTCTAATATGCTCTGCCTATTGTTGCCCGGCCATGAAGTAAAGCCACACAAGAAAACAACTGCTCCTACAAGAAACAACTGCAAAAAGTTAAGTAACTCCCAAGGAGGTTTCCTGTTTTATCAGCTTTATACTAAGAGCACACAAGAATTTTTAATACACCAAAATTTGAATGCATGTAGTAGCAAGCAATACATAAGAAAGGTGACAGATTAACATAACAATGACAAAACATGCCAAAAAAGAAAGGCAGAAAAGCAAAGATAACATTTGCTTATAGTTTTCACTTGGAAAACCACTACCAGTATCCATAATTCAGTCCATGAACTTTTGCGTAAGGAAAGAGCAATGATCCTGGCCTGAGCTGCTTGCATGACACACAGGGACTAAGTGGATAGAAGCTGTTAATATGAGGATTATCATCTTTCCATTCTGATTAGAAATTTAAAAATTGTGATTTCTAAGTTCTTCACAACAGAATGAAGTAATTGCTGTACTTACTGCAGGAAGACAACTACCTGGGCCTGCTGTCAGAAAATGAATGAACACCACATTCAGGTAAAAGCCTCAACACCACAGTAACCTGCCAAGTAGGTGAGTTACCAGATAAGTAATCAAATCCAAGACCTGCCCACAAGCAACAGCTCTGTTTAGATTCCATTAGAACTTTGGCAGAAGCTGGTCCATATCTGCAAAACATTTCAGTTTCACCATGGTGATAAATTTCAGCAAGTCTATTTCATAAGAAAATTTCCAAGCAATTCAAACGGTTGCCCAATCATTTGGCAGAGATTCTGTCCCACGACAATGGCATCTGAGGGTCTTTAGTCCATTCAGAGACACCATTATCTGCATATCTTTATATGCATGGAAAACATAGGAAAAATAATGATAATGGGTCAGGAAGACTGTTTGCATGAAGCATGTGAAAAATATCACCAATTTACCATTATTCCCTTATGTATCTCTCAAATTCTTCTAAAGTGATGCAATAAAAGATGACAGCACCAAAATTAGGACTAAGTGATATTTCCAAAAGTATACCACATCATACTATACACTTTGCTTTATTAACAGTACTGAAAACCGAATACTGTTTAATAGCTCAGATCATGGGAAAGAAGTTACTTACTAGAGCACAGGTCTTCCTTAATTGATTCTTTGATTTCTTTCAGAAAGACATTAAATAGGAATTGCCAATATTCCTGTGTACATGGAGGAAATTAATTCAAAGTAAAAAGCAGGATTGCTTGCTACTGGTCTCATTCTGCCTGGTTGGCTTTTGGTTACAAAAAAATAGTGAACCACTTTTCTACATTGAACAATCAAAGCACCAGTTTCAACATAAGAAAAACTACCAATGCTTTACGAAGAAGTTAGGAGATGATAAAAAAAGTTCAATGAAAAAATAACGTTTTGATGTTGAACAAATATTCCAACAAACCACCAAAGCAAAAAAAAAAAGAATTCTATTAAGGGCATTTTTGTTAAAAATACTGTCTTGGGGAAAACCCTTCAACAACCTCTAGAGAATATGTAAGAGTTACAGCTACACTCATAAGTTAAAACAAATACTGGAAGTGAAAACAAAAGCAAAAAGTACAGTAACAGCAAAGTAGTCTGTGAAATTACTTGGCTTTCTCAAACATTGCAAGACTGAGGCAGCAGGGAGGTGATGCTGGAAGACACTTTTGAGGAAAGCTAGCTATTCTTTCCCAAATGCAGTTCCTGCTGTCATAACTGAAGAGTGATTTGTGAAAACACGAACCAGCATTTGCCGCTACAGTACTGCAGGGCCAAAGAATAGCATCAACAGCTGCCAAACAGATGTCGGTCTACAGATGCTGTCGAGAACCGCACAGGCTAGGCTAAGCTATCAGAAGTCATACACATTTCATGCTGCAGTCAGTGAGTGCTGAAGAGTGGCACAGTAGACACCAGCTGTATCACAATGGAAAAGGTTTCAAACCAGTTACTCTTCTCTCAGCCTTCTGCGGCAGGCAGGGGTTTCCCAGGTACATTCTGTTTTTAACAGCTTAACTGTGGAATAGAGAGAATAGAGAACAGCCAAGACCCACCACTTGCCTTAGTCTGGTACTTCTGAAAGACATCAGACCTTTGACAAAGTTCCTTATTCTCTCCCACTACAGATGAGCTCTGGAGTTCCAAGTCTATAAAAAAGATTACCCTCTAAGCAAACAGCAACACAACAGTTTCATCAAGCAGAGTTATTTACTGGTAGAAATTACACGGTTCTCTTCCCCACAGAAGAAAAAGAGTTTCTCACAGCAAACATTTCGGCGAGGAAAACCAGTTATAACTCTTTCCAGTTGCCATTGGCTATTAGTATAAATTGCCCTGCTTGCATTTGTTCAGGAAGCTTTTTCCAAGAGCTGGATTTTAAAAAGTTAAACTCTTTTGGACTTTCCTTCTGAATTCTGCCATCTCTGTTTTCTTGCACTCTTATCTCACTTCCCCAGTCTTGACAACTTCCCTCTTCAGAGCTTAGTAAAACTTCTGCTTCTATAGTAACTGACACGTGTTTACACTACATGCAGGAACTCAAAAAGGCTAAAGAGCTAGAATTTTCCTGAGCAGCAGGGGGAAAGGGCATTGATACTACTAAGTCTCCTCTAGGCAAGTAGGAGGTAAACAGAAAGGGGAAGAGCCATTATAAAGACAAGTGTCAAAACGGTGTTTAAAAACATGCTTTCACCTTCAAGGTTTATTTTGTGGCTTTTCTCTTTCAACACATTGCATTTACTAACATTCAAAAAGAAAAAAAAAAGACAAAAGAAAAAAAAGAGAGGGGAATGAATGAAAGACCCTGATTCCTGTCCAAGAATCAGAACAGCTTAAGAAAAAAATCTGTTACTCAAACCTCAAGGACAGTTTAAAAAATTTGCAGTCACTTAAGTGAGAAATAATTCCATGAAACAGTATCACTAGGTCTTTTCATTCTATCCTTCTAGGTGAAACAGTGCCTCCAGCTTCAACTCCAGAATATCATGACTGAAACTACTCGTTTCGCTAAACTTCTAAATACCTACCTTTAGAGATTAAAAGTACACTTTCACACTCTGCCATACACAGTAAAGTATCATGGAGAATAGAATCATAACCCAAACCAGCTCTTCTGCCTACAAAAAAAAGAAAACAAAAAAAGATCCACTGTGTTCTCCACAATGTTACACTTTTAAGATGTCACCCCTGCTGCTCCCAGTTTCATAGGTTATTTGGCTTCTTTCCTCTCCCAGTTTACATCACCTGACAAAAGCAAAGGGTAAAGTGGTCTTGGACAAGAAAATTGCAGTAACAGGCTGCGTGATAAAACATGCATGACCTTGATTCCTGTAACATTTTTTTCTGTGAAAAAAATGGGGAAAAACAAGCTCAGTAAATCTGAGACAGAGACATCAAAAATGTGAAAACATCTGGATGAAGGAACTATTCCTACGCCAGCTACACTATCTGAACAGAATCTGGAAACATGTGCTTCAACAAATTAGCTCTTTGCAGCAATAACTGTCAGCATGTAAACAGGATAACAGTTAAGTCAGAGTGAATCAGCAAACTCTTCCGAACAGCCAAGAGCAATAGATGTCAGTGTCTCCTTTAGACTCTCCCGAAATACTTTCTTCAGCCCACCCTGCTTTTTCAGCTTCAGTTTATAAACTGTATATCAAAAGGTCAGATCTAATGCAAATTTCATTGTACAAATTCCCTCCTCAAGGAGTGGGGGATTCTAGGGGATTTTGGTGTCATTGCCCGCCTTCTTCCTCATCTTTGTAAAAGTCCCTGAAGTCTTGTAAAGGAAACCAAGCTAGCTCTCTACAATGACACATCAGTTACAGGAACCCAGGACACTAATATTATTCACAAGTGCTAACCTTTGGTTCTAGAAATTATAATTCTATACAATGCAACCTCTATAAAATGTCTTACATTTTTATTTAAGTTTTCTTTAGTATTACAGAAGCAGCTAAAAACCCAGGTGAGAACAGAGCCTGAAGTTCTCAGCCAGCTAATACCAAAAAAGACCCTGCTGTAAAAAACACCCACCCCCCCCCACCAAAAACCAAGCAAACGAACAAATAAAAAAATCCCCCAGAAGATCCCCCCAAAAATCCACCCAAAGGAAAAGCCAACACAAACCCACAACACTTCTCTCCCTGCTCTCCAACTTAGATCTGATACAGTGTCAACAAGACCATGACTAAGTACTTTTATAGATCCTTAGAGAATCAGGGCCTTGTCACATAAAACGAAACAACAAAACACAAAGAAGACCATCTGAGACATACAAGCAACAATCTGAGATACACAAGCAACTGCCACAGAAATATTTCAAATCAAATGATTTCTGCAGAAGTTTAATTAAATAGTAAAGTCAAGACTATATAAATGCATTCACAAGCCTATCAAATAATGATTCAGAGCTCAAATACTGTATCAATATCAATATATAAATCAATTTTATATCAATATATAAATATTGTAATTATATAGAGATATTTTAACATAAATATTGCAACTTCTTGTTTCTCTTCAACAGAAGAGCTGAAGTATTTTTACAAAAGGAATACATTCTTTTCTTAAACCCTATGTTAATACTTAGTATTGCTGAATAATTTATGACGGCAATGTTGATGTTTTATCTTTATAATTCAGGAAAATGTACTTGCTTGATAGTTTACTTAATGTTTCCTTAAAGATCAATGGCCTGCGAGTTCTCCACTTGTTCCCTATCTGAAATACCAGACAGCTTTTGCAAAGATACTGCACTACATGCTTTGCCAAGATCATGTTATCTCTATAAACACAGATTGTCAGAAAAAATGCAGACCAGAAAACCAAGGGCTCTGAAAGTAAACAAAGGCTTTTCATACAATATACCACTAGCAGAGATTCTGCAAAAGTCTAACAGAAGTGACAAGGAGAAAGAGACATTTAGTTAAGACAAACATATCTTCACATGTAACATATCAAATAGTCTGTGTTCTCTCGAACATTTTAAAGAAATAAGAGACTGGTGCTTTCCCAAACACTGTAGAAGAGTCAAATTATCATCATGTGCATCCAGTGCTTACAGAATTCTGTTTTGAGTATGATTAAACATCCAATTGTACACTTCACTTTTGAAGAGAAAGAAAATATTCCAAATAAACTTAGAACTGTCTGTATTCACACTGCCTTTCCCCCAAGCTCTGAAATAAGAATGACACAAACGCTTCTTCATGTTCTGAAACATGGTAAGAAAACTGCAGAAGGCAAGAGCGTGAAATTTGTGCCCCAACAGACTAAAAAGATCAAGCAGACTACCTGACAGATTCAATAAATAAAAAACAGTGGAAAAGAAATGAACTGTTTAAATGGGATATACAGTAGCTTTAGAATAAATACCTATTTAAAAAACACTTTTTGTCTCAGAAACAAGAGTGTCAAACTATTGAAACAAACAGTCAAGAAAGAAGTAGATTCTGTATTTCCTGATTTTAAAACATGAAGAGTAGATGCACTGTTACAAAATAGGTTTTAAATAATCCCATGTCACTGAACCTGATGAAGGGAGGAAGAAAGCCAAAATGTAACTGACTGGTCTATGATATATAGAAGATCAGATAAGAATAAAAGTGCTCTTTTCTGGATTTTAAAATGTGTTGTTACAGATTGTGCTATTGTCAGTTTATTTACGACAAGGCATTATAAAATAAAGATTAAACATTTATAGCACAACAGTACTTAACAACTGGTAAGTTGTTTAAAAATTGTTACACTACAAAATTCCCACTGAACAATTATTTAACTCCTCCTAAATGTCTTTCTGATGACAGAAAACTAGAAAAAAACTCCGAAAACACTGAAGTCTCTCAGTACATAAGTCAACTCCAACAGAAGTTTTGCATCTGAGCCCTGAAGTCTAGGGCTTTCACCCACATTTCAATGTCTTTAGCATTGTGGGAACTCAAAAGTTTTACAGATATATGCACTCAGTAATGTGAATCAAGGCACTGCAAGTCGCCACTCCAAGTCAGCAATCATACTGTTCCAATCTTGTCTAAAAGCGCTATTTTCCCACCCACTTGTGGATAGGACATTTGAATCTACCTAAGGTGATCTGTTCAAAATCTAAGATACTCCATTCTCTAAATTACAGAAGGACTTTTTCCTAGATCAATCTCAAACTTACAAGCCACTTCAGTTTTCTACAGAACTTTTCAGCATATGCTGCATACTTATTTGGAGCTTCACCTCAGCTCTGATGAAATAAGAATTTCACACCTCTTGCAAGGTTTGGAACAAGCTGTTGCACAGAAACATGGACCCCAAGAACCACTTCCCAAGGCAAAACAGAATGCGACTAATGCTAAGTTGACAAAAGCAAGCTGTGACCATGATGCGATGAAAAATCCAGCTAGGCCCCCCAAAAATGCCTGTAAAAGATACTGCAGACTTTTTGACACTTTTTATTTCATTGAATGCAAACAATTAGATAGGCTGGAGCCAAGTCTAGAATACAAGTGCAATACAGTTTAGTATCGCCAAGTTTCTTTGTAACTCACAAAGTATTCTGAGTAAGACTTGTCTCCATCTGAACTAGTTGCTCTAAGAGCTAGGGTTTTGTACACACATTTTCAGGTACAAGAAATATTGCTGAGGCCCACTGAAGCGAACTACAAGTTTAAAACCAGCCATGGTCTTTCCTCTCTTTATGCATGCTTTGAGCTCCTTAAGATATTCCTAAAAAAGTACAAATCACTAAAAATACTAGTAGATCTTGGGTTTGCTAAATATATGTTCCAATTAGGAAACAAAAGCCAATTAAAAATCCTAGGCAGGAATTAATAATGTTTGAATGGACCACTTCTAACCAGGCATTCTAGCACCTATAAATGGACATCACTCATTCCTCCATGGCCCTTCAGAGTTTGCCACATCTACCAGCAAGTAGTCTTTTAAACACCTTTTTTTATTCTTAATTGGTACCTACTAAGGACTCCGATCACTAGTAGATGCAAGAAACAGCCCACCCACATCTAGGCCCAAACTACACATCACAGTATTTGTCTGCCAATCCACCAAATAATTAAGTTTCATTTCATTAAAGTAAATACAGTCACAGGACAACTACATCCCTTTGACTGCCACACGGAAATGTAAAAAAAACCCCCGCCAAATGACAGGAGAAGTCAGATCAAGGCCTTAATTTCTTAGATCCCGGACAGCTCTCTTCAGTATCACATTTGGTTAAAAACAAACCTCCACAGTGTGGCTTTGTTACAAAAGAGAGCATGCTTCTGTCAGTAACAAACTTAGCCTCAGTGTCATCAGAGCCTGTAGCGGGTTGGGTTTGTAACCGGGCAGAAACACCAATTTAGTGTAGTGGTTTGGTCCAAAATACTCATTACTGTTTACCTTCTGTGAGATAAGAATTAGGAGAAACGCAAAGCAGGCACCAAACTTGAAAGAATATGAAGAAGTTTATTAACAGACCTAAAAGAAGAAAAAAAATCATACCACACCTTCAGAACACTTCTCCCCCCACCTTTCTCCCTTCTCCCAGTGACAATGTAAAAAGACAACCCTTGAGATGTTCAGTCTGTTTACCACTTCCATAATAACCTTGTTCAGTCCATTTAGAAAGAGGAGTCTCTCTTGTCCATGCTATGAAAACATTATCACAACAAGACAGCTGCCCAGGTTGGTTCTCTGCTTGCATGTGAGTCCCTTCCCATGACATTGCAGCTTTTCCCACAACTGCTTTTGAGGATCCACTCTTGAATTACTGGGGTACAATTTTAAGGCTGAGCCTTTCAGAAACAAAAGTTCTCTTCACCCATCTCTGGGAGCATTTCATGTCTAAGAACAGAGGCCCTCCTCCTTCCCTGGGAGCAAAGGGTCCTCCTCATCTTCATCTCTAGGACTATCTCTGGGAGCATCTCTAGGAACTGAGGTTTTCTCCTTTCCCATTTGGAGCAAAAGTCCTCATTGCTTCCATCTCTCCCTGTTTAAACTTCTCATGAAATCACAGCTGCGTCAGCATCTGCCTATCTCAGTGCAGGTGCTTTTGCTCACAAGTACAAGTTGAACGCTCCACCCCCCATGCCTTCATGAAATTACAACGGGTACTCTGATATATCATGGCTTTAAAACAGAATTTCAGCTTTAAGCACTTCCTCTTTCTTCTCCCTCAGGTTTTCAGCTCTTCACAGCACCAAAAAGTGTTAATCTCACCTAGGCGTTGCAGCTGGAATTTCGCTTATCACTATCGGTCACATGATCTGTGCTGGGCAGAGGTGCAGCTTCAGTTGAATCTTGGCTGCACTGGAGAGGGGGAGCCGAGCTGCTCCATCTGCCCATAGCAGGAATGTGGGGGTTCCACAGGTGGAACAGGGTCCATTGGCTCCAGGATGGCCGTGGCCCGGCCTGGCCTGGCCCAAGCAGGGCCTGGCCGGGCCCGCTGGCCCCCACACGGGGCCCGCAGCCACCTGTGCCAGCGCCGGAAACGAGAGAGAGCTTGGGGGGGAGTTTGTCTGTTCTTAAGTGTGGATCACAGAGGTGGTCACAACTTTAAGTGGCTTAAAGAATTGTCCATATTCAAACTGGCCAGCTGATAGGTTCTATCAGGTCACAGAGGAAACTGTAAGCACCCCTTAGCAAGGACGTCCCTTCCGGGACTATGCTTGCTAACCTATGACAGAGCCCTTCCCCTATTCTAGACATCTTTACTTATTTTGCACAAGTCTGTAACAATGCATAGTAACCTCAATGTTTTCAGTTTCCACTGCAGTTCAGTTCTAGGATGCTTTACATAAAACACTGTCACTTTTCTTACTTTCCAGATCTAATACAAGGGTCTAAATCATTTCCCTAGGTTCCCACTGTGAACCACTGGTAGACCAGATATAAATAAAATTCCTTGTTTCATGAAATATATAAGAGAAAAAATTTCATTGCAAAGGAAAATTTATCTCATCATTCTTTTCAAATAAGGTAAATAGCTGAAAAATCTCCAAATTGCTTAAACACTGCAAAAAAAAAATCCATTTTAAAATTCAACCCTTATCGTAGCTTTCCCCATACAGTTGCTCACATTTCATTTTTCAGTTTTAGTATACAGAGAAAACCTCAGGGAGAGGAAAGAGAAAGAAACTCTCCTGAACACACAGAGTTCAACATAAAGGGCATGAATAAGGAAGAAACCAAATCATACCAAGGAATAAAAAAGCACTGAGGGAAAGATAAAGATGTAATATATCAATATATTTAACACCTCACAAAGTAGCACAACAGATTCTGCAAAGTGTTTATTACTTCCATTCTCAATTACTCTTTAGAGTTTAGAAAAGATATAATTAGGTAACAAATGTGACACCACTGTGAACAACTCTTTCAAAAGTTGTAGGTGAATTGTTCAGTACCTCATACATGACCCAAGATATTCTTCATGCCTACAACAGAAACGAGATCCTTAGCGACTCTGTGGTACTGCTCCACTCCAAATGCCATTACTATGTAGAACATAATACCCTCCACATTATTTTGAAGTCAATAAAACAAATTCACAAAAATGTGCTCTTGTTATTCTTCCATTTGCACTCACAAATAATAGGTTTTCATTACCCCTTTCCACTCCCCTGCAAACTGTTCAGAAACAAAGATCACCATTTAACACTTGGCCTCATTAACTACAGGCATAAGCAGCATATGCCATCACAACCATGTCTCAGGATAGTGTGTAGGCTGGGACAGATTCTACCAGTCACTTCAGACAGGCAGTCAGAATCACAAGAAGGGTCTGGTGGGTTGTCCTGGAGGCCAGGTGCCTACCAAGCCACTCTACCACTCCCGTTCTGAGCAGGACAAGTGAGAGAAAATAAGATGGAAAACAACTCCTAGGTTGAGATAAGGCACTTTACTAAAGCAAAAGCGAAAGTCTGTGCACACATAAGCAAAGACAAAAAAAACCCCTATTCTCTACTTCCCATCAGCAAGCAATGTTCAGCCACCTCCCAGGAAGCAGGGCTGCAGCACGTCACAGTTGCTCTGGAAGGCAAACACTGTAAATAACCAATGCTCTCCCTTCCTCCTCCTTTAGATAGCTTTTATATCTGAGCTGACATCTTACGGTATGGAATATCCCTTTGGTCAGTTTGGGTCAGCTGTCCTGGTTATGTCCTCTGCCAAGATTTTGCCCGTCCCCAGGCTGCTGGTGGGAGAGTGGAATGACAGAGAAGCAGCACTGATGCTGTGCAGAGCTGCTCAACAGCAGCCAAAACACTGCTGTGTCACCAACACCTTTGTAGGTACCAATGCAAAGCACAGCACTGTGAAGGCTGCTGTGGGAAAATGAACTCTATCTCAGCCAGACCCAATACAAAGAGTTGCAGCAGTTTCTTTTTGAGAAAAAGGCTTATGGCAGTTAAATTAACAAAGGATGTTAGAAACCTTCTAAAATAAAAATAATGTAAGAAGTGGTTCATGAGCTTCTTTTCACCAGGCACAGGCTTTTGGGGACAGCAAGACAGTACAATGGAAGGGTGCCTCCTCTGATGAAGGATTCTATCTCATCTGATATGGAAACTTCCTAAAACCAAATCAGCCCCCTCTCAGACTATGTCCTGTTAAGCAACGTAAGCACAGCAGCTGAGTCACACTGAAGATTTGAGATAATTTTATGTGTTTACAGAGTCTCCACCAGAAAGAAGAAAAAGCGTGGGCAACAGGAAGAACAAGCAAATCCTTGAGGGAAAAAACGGAGAGTGAACTGAGAGAGAAAAGACAGTATGACATGTATTAGAAACCGACACAGCACAACATCAGATCTTCCAGAAAAATCTGAGTACCTCTTATAGCAAAACCTGCATGTTGCTTGAATAGTCTTCAAGTTTAGAATGCTTTACTAGGTCAAAAGCACAGATTAGTATGCCAAGTCTGAGCCCAAACTTCTCTCAAAGGCAGATGCTTTTCCTCTTTCCTCATACCTATTCCTCCCACCTAAGCTTTCCTAATAAAGAGAAATTCTCCTCTCCTCTCTCATCCACAGTTCATATAAAACCAGGATCAAATTTTAGCTGAAATAACCTGAATGCTTTAGCATTTACTCCACCTTGTTTAAAATTAATTAAAAAGTAATTTAACTTGTTTAAACTAATTAAAAGTTCATGGATTCAAAGGCAGGCATAAACTTAATACACACAAGGTGAAATCAATGATTGTGCATAAGCAAATGAAAAAAGCTAGCAGGTTGGAGCCTGCTTCATTTTGGTGGGCACAGGAAAACAGCAACTACTGAATGTGACCAGAAGTCTGGATGCCATTTGATTCCTAGAAAAATCCAAAAAGAGGAAGGAAATGAAGGCATCCAGCCAAAATTAAGTTCTTCCAGAGCATTGTGTTTTAAACCTTGGAAACGTAACTGGACACAAATGAAAACTTGGGAAGAAGTTTCAACTGCTCCTGAGAAGAAAGTATCTTCTCATGGATTATTTCCTGGGAGGCAGTGACAGGCACCAGAAGGGGGGATATTCCTTGACAGGAGGATTAAGTAAAAGCATGAGTCTCAGTTCAGGTGGAAGATGAAGACAGCGCACTGAGTCATATGTGGGACAGAAATCAAGAAAACCAGGAAAATTGTAGATATTTCTCCCACTTTATCCCCTGCACCTCTATGTCATACAAAAGAGTATTTAGGATTCTTCCATTCCCCTCCTATCCCTGGCAAATACTGTCTCTCCTCATCAGGTCCCAGACTCATCCAACTCATCTGCCTGGTGACAATGCTATGTCACTCCCCATCAAAGACACTCCTTTTCCAGTTCCCTTGGGTTCTGTTTAGTCTGCCCAGCATTCCCAGGCTAACAAATCAGATACTGCAGAGCATATGATAAAGAACACTTCCCATACTATGGTTAACAAATTCATTGACTTCTCATTCCCATGGTGTCCAAATAACAGCTACATGTGAGCAGAAATAAGAAGCAGGAATAGCTGATGTTGAAAACATACCACAGGCTGTTTGGTGCATTCTGTTCCCCTCCCTGCCCCCACTCTCTCCCCCTCCCCATCTACAGCGAAGGAGAAATGATTATTTTAAGCCTTATCAAATATTTATTTGGTCACTCTCCAGGCAGCATTTCCTTATTCCCTTAGTGGGCTGGAAAAACTTGATGGAGGAGGAGATCACATTGCTGAGCTTCAGGGGGTGCTGATTAGGAACTTTAAGCTGAGACTTTCAGTCATTATTTCACCTTTAAACATGGGGAGAAAACCTCAGAAGTAGCTCATGCCTTTCAGTACTACAAGTGCAGCTAATGCCTTTGAGCATTAAAATTACAAGTGCCACCCTCCTACTGCTGACACTTTCAGGCCTTTTTCTTATGAAGATAGAACAAATGAAACCTACAAAAATCGTATTTTAAACTGACAGAAAACTAGAGGAAGCAGGAGAAAATACCTCAATGGGAGAAAAAAACCAAAGACCACTGGAGTTGATTTGGGGAAGAAAATAAAAAGGAGAAGGTTCAAGGAGTCTTTCAATAGAGCCCTTGAGCAAGACCAAGTTAACACAGATGTCCAAATCACTTTTTTAATCTTCCCATTGAGGAGTGAGAAAAAATACCAGCAAAAGTGACTGCCATTCCTTCATGAACTTGAGCCACCATGGCACAAGAGGGCAATGGTAATTTGCCTTGTACCAGCAGGACCAGCGCACTGATTGTCCCCCGCACTCAGCACTGGGGAAGCCACACCTTGAATCCTGCGGTCAGTATTGGCCCCCTTATGACAAGAAGGACATTGAGGTGCTGGAGCATGTCCAGAGAAGGGCAATGGAGCTGGTGAAGGGTCTGAAGCATAAATCCTGTGAGGAGCAGCTGAGGGAGCTGGGGTTGTTTAGCCTGGAGAAAAGGGGGCTTAGTGGGGACCTTATCTCTATATAGTCTCTCTAGCTGCTATGTGAAAGGAGGTTGTGGCAAGGTGGTGTTCAGTCCCTTCTCCCAAGTAGCAGGACAAGGGGAAATGCCTCAGGCTGTGCCAAGACAGGTTCAGGTTGGATATAATGAAAAATATTCTTCACTGAAAGAGTGGTTTAACATTGGAACAAGTTGCCCAGGGAGTGGTGGAGTCACCATCCCTGAGGATCTCAAAAAAGGACTAGATGTAGCACTTAGTGCTATGGTTTTAGTGGGCATGGTGGTGTTCAGTCAAAGGCTGGATTTTATCTTGGAGGTCTTTTCCAACCTTTATGATTCTATGTCTCTACAGCACGCTTTGCATATTCCTAATCACAGAATAAAGATTGTTTAGTCTCAACTACTGACAAATGTTACCTGTTCCAGAGCCCACTAGCCTTACTGAAAGAAACCAGAACAGTAAGTACCTGTAACAACACAATCCTCCACAAGAACAAAGCAGCTCTAATCCTTGTGGCTCCAGCTGGGAACCCTCTGATCTGCCACTTTCAAACAGAATGGAGAGAGAACAAAGTAGCTATGTTATTTCTGTATCACCCGCAACATACAATGAACCCAATAAATAATTATAAGCATCTGGCTTTCTCGTAAGTACATACAAAGTAGAATTAAAGAAATAGTTCTGCACAGTCCACCAGCTCACAGGTGTGGATGTCACTCACTCCTGTTCAAATTTTTCTTGGGCAGTCTGTGCAAACTTGCTCAGATAAATCAGTTTTGCTTGCTCCTGGAGGGAAATTACATAGTTTTCCCCAGAGCTTTTAAAACACCCTGGGTCAGGGTGGTGAAGAAGGTTCAGCAAGTTGTGCCAACTGTTATAACATTGGTTTATAAAATACATCCATGCCAGCCAATTTCTTCTCTAGTCAAACATATAAAATCACTACTATGAGTTTCAATGCCCTAATGAAGCACTGGTGGTCTTGAAGGACAATCAGCTCCCAACAGCTTCTGAAGCAGCTTGTCATTTCCTTGTCTCATGTCAGAGAGCTTTCATCCCAATATACCTTGCTTTTGTAATATGAGTCTGAAGGCTGTGCAGCCATACAGAAGTTGAAGAGGTCAAAGAACAGACTGCAGAGAAACAAACCTAGATGTTCAGAAGCACTAAAAGCAAGGGTAACACAATTAGCTGATTCTCACCTGTCAATGCTAAGTTAATACTGGTCTTTCTACAGCATGATTTCTCAGTCACCCTGTTCATTTAAGTCTGAAAAAGGCTCTATCACACTGAACACACAATAAACCCTCCCACAATGTGCATGTGGGATGTTAGTGCATGTTTTACCTATTCAGCTGTCAAAGTTAAACACACTTGCAGTACATCTCCTTCCCTCAGTTGCTTTACATACAATCATCATAATATATATGATGGATTTATGGGAAATTAGAGATAGGTACCTGTCTTTAAAATAGTTCTCTTTCTTTCAGTTTTTCAAAAGAATTCATATTAAAGACAACTGTTTTTCTACTTCAAGTACTTGCCAATATTGCAAAAGTTTTCTTCATTAATATAGTACATAGCTCTACAATCAGTGAAGTATTTGCTTTGTGATCAGTATCACAGCAAGAAACAGTTTATCACAAAGGATTTTGTCATTACTGTCATTATTAAGTTTCCCTAGACTACCAATGTGATGAGCTTGAAAAATTTAATTTCCCTTTAGTACCAGTATGTGACATGAATTTCTTATCAACTACTGACCAGATTCAACTGTCTACTGAACAGGAAAAGAAAGTGATAGGGTGAAGCCTACTAAGTTCCAACTTACTACTACTTGACACTTCCTTGGATTTTGCTTGCAGTGGTTGCTCGAAGCCCAGTGCCCAATGAAGACATACAACACAATACAACAGCTTTCAACAAAACTTCTATAGATTGATATTCTCTACTAGCATAGACTGTATGAGAAAAATTAATTGGTGTTTATGGTCATAAAATTTTCAACTATGTGAACTTTGCAACAAAGCTAATAAACATGGGCCATATTTTTTGGACAGACACATCATCAAAAAGGTATCTTGTTGCATGCGTTTTACACTATAGCCCTTGCCTAACTGCATTCCTTTCATCCTTTTTTTTTTGTTGTTGAAGATTCAGAACCGGGATCTTTCTTGATTCAAAAGCTCAATTCCTAACTACTTGCTTTCTTCACCCTTCTCCAGTCTTTCATGTCTCCTGATCCTAATATTCTGAGATGCTACAGTTACTTCTATGAAGGAGTACCAGTAAGTATTTCTGGAACACCTACATTCCACTGCAATTACTGAACAATGAAAAAAAAGCTTATTTCTTCACACTCACTAGCCTACCACTTCTGTTTCTTTCAGCTATATGAACCATTCCTTCCTTCTTTTCCTCAAAGTGCTATCTAACAAATTGTGACACCTCTAAATACAACCCCAGTTTTGAAATACCACTAGAGAATTTAGCAATGGCAGTTAAGGTTCTTTTACTGTTTTATGAAAATACATTTACAGCCATTTTGGAGTGGCTTTGACTTAATGCACACAAAGCTAACTAGATGTACTTAGTCATGTTTTCCTTTTCTAAGTTGGTTCACTTGTTTCAGAACAGGCATACAGGATGAGACCAAAGGCACACCTAGTTCTTCTAATGGTGGCCAAGAATAAGTGCCCAGAAAAGAGCTTAGGAGCAGAAGCAGCCCACAACAGTACTTTCCCAGGGTAGTTTCATAGTGATCCAAGATTCACAAACATTTTAAGCCAAGATGAAAAAAAAAAAAAAGATCTTTGTGGTCTTTACAAGCAACACCTGTAAACAACCACCTTTCTCTCTACAACTATCTCAAAGGAGGTAGTGAGGTGGGGTTTGGTATCTTCTTCCAGGTAACAAGTGACAGGACAAGAGGAAATGGCCTTAAATTGTGCATGGAGAGATTTAGATTGGATATTGGGAAAAATTGCTTCACTGAAAGGGTAGTCAGCTATTGGAACACATTGCCCATGGAGAGGGTGGAATCACCATCCCTGAAAGTGTTCAAAAAGCATGTGGATGTGGCACATAGGGATATCATTTACTGGTGAACACAGTGCTACTAGGTTAATCGTTGGACTCAATCTGAGGTCTTTTCCCATCTTAACGACTCTATGAAAAATTATACAAGTGCTTGTCCCTCCAGATATGAAAATCATCAGACCAGAAGATATTAAGGTCCTAGAGTTAAGTTAAAAATTCTGATTTTTTTTCTCCCCAAATGATTAACCTTAAGAACATACATCATTCCTCATTTCCATGTAATTTCCTCTGTTTCTTCTAATGTTTCCTGTCTCCATCTTTTCTTGTCGCTTTCTACAGCTTTCTTCTTTCTCCCATCCTACTAACACTCTTCTTCTGTGTTCCAAAAGGGGATGGGAATCAGACAAATTAAAACTAAAAGACAGACAATCATTATCAGCCACTCATGAAGTCAACTTCCAAGGAATTTAAATCAAACTCAAAGCAGCACATCTGATACGTATTTTCCAACAAGAAGAAAATACATACATGAGCAGTCATTGCATGACCTAAGACAGGTAAGTCATTATAAAATAACAACCCCATACTAAAATAACTGGGTAAACAGCACAAGAAAGGAAAAAAAAGCAAGCAGGCCATTTCACTCACAGGAAAGACACAGAATACAGCAGCAAAATCAGGCAGGACTGCAAATCCATTTGTTAAGGACAATGAGTCACACTGGAACACAACATGGGGTGCGGCAGAACTACCTAAGTTCATTATCTAGAGATCTTTAAAGGATTTTAAGAGGAAGGCAACTGACCTTCTTCAGTGAAGCCTCCTGACCCTTAAGTAGGAAAAGACAGGCACATACTAAAGGAAAAATCCTGGCAGTGCTTTTATGGAGGCATAACTGATTATACAGGCTGACCAGCAGAGAGAGCTGCATGAACTGGAAAGCCTGCATCTCAAATGGGGCACCAGTCAACACAGACCTTCTGGAACAGCAGTAGGGGCAGCATTTAATTAACAGTGTAAGAAATACGGTATGCAGATGCGGTACACACACAGATTGACAGCTCACAAGAGAACTGAATCCATACAAACACATTAGTTCAATTCTCATACAAAAGTGGCAGTCCTGGCAACACACAAGAAGAATGAATTTATGAAGAGTTCTGAAAAAGATCTTATATGAACGTGGCACTCTTAAAAACATCAACATAATTTACAGTACTGAAATACATGAGCTGTTGGCAAAGCTATGGAAGCAGGAGAGGCAAGTGTTAACATTACTGCCAATTCAAACGAAATCTTTTGAATGCGTGAGGGATCAACATGCAATTTATGAAGTCCAAAGAAACCTCACTTCAATTCTCAACTTTCTTATTAACTCTTCTACATGGTAGCTTTTGGTACATAAACAGATACATTTAACCATTTAAACCCCATTAAAAGCCAGAGAAACTTTAAAAGACTTCTATTCTATAAACATGCCAAAGAAATAAAATATACTGCACCAAAGGCATTTACCTGAAAATTTACTTGTAAGAGAGCTATGTTCAGAGATGAACAAGCAGCTCAACTAATTTTGAATGCCTACAAAACCAGCCAACACTGCTATTCTATCATCACCAGAACCTACGATTAGTGTATTTAACTATTAACTAACTCCAGTACCAAATTTACTAAGAAAAAAAGAGTCTTAAATATGAAGGTTAATGCAGTCTAGTTTTTGTGTACAGTGGTTTCACATTAGGTTAAACCTGTGAAATTCTGGAAAGCTGAAGTCTTACTCTCCCTTTCACCTGGTATTCCTAATTGCTCCCTACTTGCTCAGCACTTGTCTTTGTACCACGACAACATCCAGTAAACCAGTTTCAGTTAGTCCTATTTAGAAGTTTTCAGCAAATCAGTTTTCTGCATTTTTTTCACTCCAAAAACTCAGGATTGCTAGCACAGATGCAGAGAAATGTACGCGAACATGCCCCACTCTGTCACAGACCAACTTGAAAATATATTCTACTTGAAAATGTATCCTTAATGAATGCACCAAAGAAAATCGAAGTTTCTCGAAATCTGCAGGAAAACCAGCAGAGTTAAGAAAAACATGGTTTGTGTCTGGGAATTTGCATTTTCTCAGAAAGATGCTCAAGAAAAATCTAAAAATAAAAGGTTTCATACAGAAAGAAGGCCATGAGCATACTTCCTACAGAGTGAGGCATTTAATTTAACCACACATGTCCATAAAGGTTCTGCAGACATTTGCAGGGATTTAGGCTTAATATCCCATTGCATTCCACTTTGAGAAACCCACACTTTAGAAAGGTTGTTATACACACTAATTAGAATCTCAAAGTAATAATCAAAAGGGAAAAAAACCAAGCAAGATTATTTACCCTAGTGTTATGATTATTCATACACAGGTTCAATTCAAGCAAATATTTTCCTTGGTGTGAAACAAGACACCATTTTTATACAGCAACAAAACTGGAAGTCACAATTACTACATGTGAAAGTGACAAAAGAGTAGCAGCATAATAACAACAACAATAATAATAATAACAATAATAATAAATCATAGATTAATATAGTTGAAAGGGACTTAGGGTGCTCATTTGGTCCTTTACCCCTGCTCAAAGCAGGGTCAAATTATACCAGGCTCAAAGCCTGTCTAGCAAAATTTTTACCACATTTAGAGGTGGATATTTCACAGCCTCTCTGAACAGCTTGATCCAGTGTTTGACCATCCTCCCACTGAAAAAAATTTCCTTAATATCTAACAAAAATTTCCCATGCCCCTTGTCTTTGTCGTCTCTCATCCAAACACCATGTACATTCAAAAAAAAGTCCAGCTGCATATTTTTAATAGCCTCCCACCAGGTAGCTGAAGACAACAAACAGCTATCTCCTTAGACTTCTCCAAATGAAAATGCACAATTCCCTCAGCCCGCAGTACACCGTGTACTCCAGCTGTATTCATCTTTGGCGGCACTTCATTGAACTTTTTCCAGCATGCCAGTGTTGGAATGATCTAGTATTACGAAGCTTTGAACTGGAATGCACAATCAGACAAAATTACTGGCCTTTCAAATAGAACTTTCTTTTCAAAGAAATACATTTTAGTGATACCAATGTTAAGTTAGATACTCAAGAAAAATGCAGGCTACACTTAGGAAATAATTGAGCATGCCCTGAAAAGTAGTAATCACAGTAGTAATCACTACTGGTATAGTGAGAGCTGAATTGAACACAAATATTCAATATAATTGAGTAGTAAACATATCTTACAAGCACTACCTATATATATGGATCAGATTATGTGTTCTTTATACATACACACATATAACAAACATTATGCACATTCATTTTTACTTATATACTTTAATAAAGGACTTAGTCATCATGGGTGGAGACCTTATGTACAACCTGGCTGAAATCCAAAAAAAGAAGTACAGTTCTATAGTATCTGTGTTTATTTAGTTCTAGTTTGAAGACTATCTAGACAACAAATTACAAATATAAAAATTCTTAACTGCAAAAATTCAGGACTACATCAAAGAATAAAGCTATCATTCATAAGCATTTGCTGTCTCTCTTGAAGTCGTACATATTTGACACAACCACTAAACTTGCTGGAACAGCTTCTAACTTGCAAAAGTCCGCAAAACAATTGCAAGACCTGCATATGAAAGAAGGAACAGTAACCCACAAATTCTACTCCTATATAGGAACTTTGCTATACAACAAAAATAAACACAAAGTAGCTGGTTCAGTTTTAAACTTTCTTTGGGCTAACATGATTTTTTCTTCCAAGCAGTGCAGACCGAACTTTGAAATGAGAGAACCCCTTTCCTCAAACTTTAAGGATGTATACATAATACTCTACAATAGACTTTGCTAGATTACATGAGAGAACGTAGTACTTTACTGCAAGTAACATCAATGACCAACAAACTCAATCTGTAAATGGGAAAAAACCCCTAACACATAGATGCAGACTGATTCCTGGAAATAAATAGTCTCCTTCTGTATTCTACATAAAGGTAGAAAAGGATTCAAAACCACTTTTTTTTTTTTTTTTTAAACCCAGGATACATTGTGGGATGACTACCTCAGCCAGCAAGTAAGTAATGTCAATGCAAAAAAAAAAAAAATCAGAGAACTCATTTTAGCAAGAAAGAGATGATTGTAATTGCAAAATGTTTGGAGATTAAAGGGTTTTTTTCCCTTTGCAACAACAACAAAGTATGTCTCAGCAACCCAGTCTGAGGGCCAATGAATACAAGCAAGGACTATAATCACTTTCATGCTGTCCACTCTCTGTCCTCCAGACCCTAGTCTTCTGTTATCTTTAGAAGTTTCAAGTGGAAATGGATACGGGAGTTTTCCCATATCTCTTAACACTTAACATACATTGCAATAGAGTTCTGGGACGTGGAAGCTTGTTAACCTTAAGACCAAGAACTTCAAGGCTTTAACAATAAACTGTTTGTTAATTAAATTACAGTTAAAACTGTAATTGTAAACAATTTCTGCTACACAGAAATATTGTCAAAGTAACAAGTCCAGTGGGTGCTAAATGGTGGTTGCCTCCAAAATGCTGTATCTGATATTTTATCTAGAACAGTGACCTTTTAGTAACCTAGTTACCTCAGCCATAACTCAGAAATCAACCTTAATAAAAAGATAATATACATAAAACCTGCTTAGATTTACTAAGCTACTAGCTGAGTCACATATTACTCAAATGTTTATCATGTCCACATAACTCAAAGTAAAAATGGTTTAATTCTAATGAATCCAAATAAATTTTTTTGATTTCATAAGGCTTTGACTGAGAGCCCAAGAAGTGAAACAGTATCTGAATCCGCATAGAAAAAAAAATTAGAAATCAAATTAAGCAAGTTGCAGCTCAGTCAGATTTGGGAGTCTAACATGCTTGATTGTTGACTTGCTGTACGCATATTAATCTAAAATAAATTTCAGCTTAATCCCAAAAGAGCAGAAACCAGGTTTTCTAGTGATAATGCTGAATCTTTTGCATATAGGTGTCTGGTTATTTTTAAATACACAGGAATAGAAAAAATGTGATCCAGATGCAGATCCTCTTTAAAAGCACTTCCAAACATTTCTTTAAAAGCCAACTTCAATGGCTGTAAATACATATGCAGTTATGATTATTCTTTTGTTCTTAGTATTTTAGGGACTTTATTTTATAGTGAATGCAATCAAATAACAGACTCCTTGCTTTGATGAAAGTCCCCTATATGTTTTATCTCTAAAACAGTATTTCTTTGAACTACTTCAAGTACTGTAACAAAACTGAGTAACTAGGTGCAATAACATTGTTAGTTTAATGCCCACCCCATCTCACCGCAGCAGAAGTACTAGAAATAAAACAATGACAAATAAAAACCTACTGGCATTCTTCATCTATGGTACTCAACTCCAGTTAATTCAGTTGTCCTTTAACTCAGTCAAAAGAGTGTCACTGCAGCACTGAAAACCCCATCTTGTGAAGCCCTTCAAGAATATGTCTGGTAGGCCTTTACATGGAAGAAAGTGTCAGTACTCCAAACCTTTAACCCCTCTCTTTTCTCAGTGTTTTCTGCTCAAGGATCTCACTTCTATTGTTTATCAGCCTTGTTTGTAGGAGGCATTGGTAAGAGTGATGGTAAGCTTCCACATACTTTCTCATCCCTGCCTTGCCAAACCCCTTCCTATTAATGCTGTCTACCTCACTGTATTAGCAACTCTATAACCAAACCAAGCCAGAAACACTTTTATGGTTGACTTCCTTTTCACACTGTTTTATGTGTTTGTGACTAACTGATAGATTGGGTGGGAAACTTCTGCGAATCCACTAATATGGGAGGTACAGCTAGACAGTCAAAGGCTTCACACACCAGAGCCCACAGTCCTGGTGAGTGGACAACATGTTACCGAAACAAGTGTGTTTTTCACTATGACCAAAACAGATGAAATATCATTACATCTTATTCCTTTTACAAATCCAAAGCAGTCCCATATGTAGTTCAACTGTCCTCCTAGAGCTATAGGTGCTCTCTAATCAGTCCTTTCTGTACTGCCTTTGCTCAGCTGCTGAGGGCCCCTTTACTGGCCCTTCATTTCACGAGCTTTTGCACTGCAGCAGCTTGGGCAAGTGGTAGTATTTTTCCCTTTACCACAAAAATGCAAATATATTGCCTGCACTGGTCCTGCAAAACCTCTAAATACTTCTTGAGTTGAGCATTTAGTCCAGCAGTACTATAATTATGCTGGCAGCTAAATTCCCTTCCATTAATTTCCTGGTTTAATTCCTCCCTTCTATTTTATACATCATAATCCTCTCCCTGCCCTGAAAAAGACAAAAGGAAAAATGGAGGGGAAAAAGAAACCTGCTTTTCTTCTTTCCACTTTATTCTATATCCCTGCTCTATTCTGTATTTTGTAAAAGTTCCCCACTTTAAATTCCTTTTCCTTTGTTTATTCTGGGCATTCTGCATTTCCTACTTCTTCCTTCCTTTCCTAGCAGCTGGACTCCTCAAAAGAACTTGTTCTGACCCTTTGACAGGTTTGGGTTTTTTTTCCTTTTGGTAGAAGACAAAAGAGCCAGCTCTCCCCTGGTATTCCATTTCCTTATCACTCAAGAGCATGCAAGTTGCTTTTGGAGCTGATAATCTTCAGTGTCTTCTTCTGTAACGGCTGGCAAGTCAGTAATTTTAAATAATCCACTGAAAGTAGAAATTATTGATCAGGCTATTTATGTGACAACTGAACTTTACAAGACAGGATTATCTGCAAACATGCAACACTCAAAGAATTACTTCTAATGGGGAAACAAGTTAAAAATGTATATAAAACCCAGAAAATACAAGGAAATAGATCTAGAAAAAGGTTCTAGAAAACTCATTTTCATGTAATCAGTACAAGTAGTGTTGCCACAAAGAAAAACTGCCAATTTTTTCTTACTTCTGCACTGCAAATTACTTCATTTCTGCCTGTGATGTTTAGATTACAGATGTCATTAGTTCCAGTACTATTATTGAGCTAAAAATTACATAAGGGTTTTTTTTCATCTTCTATTTTTTGTGTGAAAGAAACACACCATTGCAGATGTCAAATGATGTGTTGCTGTTATCAAGTTTAGACATCATGCATCTGTTCCAAATAAATGGTGTAGCTATCATAGCAGTCTTGACAGTAAACATGATGTTCTTAAATCAACTAGGATTTTCAGGTTACAAGGACAGAAATGAAAAGACAGACAAATTAAAAAACTGACATGCCCACATACAGGCTGTGTAATCCACAGCTGACCTGCCATTTCTTTCATTACCTCTACACACATTTAACACTTTAAGCTTGGCTGTAAACATATACTGAGATCTGCTAAAGCCAGACTTTGTGTGAACTAGTCCAACAGTAGCATTTTGATAATCTCCTTGCTGAACACTGAAAGTACTTTTCAAATGTTTTGAAGCTAGCAGAAACAGTAGCATTAGCAGTAATACATTTGAAATGTTCTATCACATTCTGAAAGCATATGAAATTCTAAGACCCCAATATTCCATAAACAGAGGTATGGCATAATTTAAAATACAGAATGACTGATGTTATTATTGATGTATGCAATGATACACTATTAAAGATTCTCTCTAATAAAAACAACAGAATTGTATAACATTTCACAGTAAACACTGCATTTACAGCAGTGTACTTACGGGTATGTAGTTGTTTCAATAACAAACAGTTATATTATGTAGCAATTCACCCAGTAAGTACTGAGATCCAATCTTTTAATTATGACTTCAAAACGGCCTCATCCATTACACAGGTAAAACAAAACCTTAAAATAAAAGTATGTAGGAACAAACAGGAGAGGAAATATCACAAATTATAATTGCAAAACCAATCCTGTACATGATCTGTATCAGTAGACAGAGGCGTCATAAATAAAAGGCTTATTAAGCTGCTACTTTATTCCATCACATGGCCTAAAAAATGAAAGGACTACAACCTGAAATACGTATTTCCTCTTATTGCCCTGACAAGAAACTAAAAAGGTAATGGTGAAAAATAAGTAAGGAATGTGTTACATACATATGTAAGATACAGCATTTTCTGGGGAAATAAACAGTATTTTAGAGAAAATTTCAGTTTAAATTATGAAATCTTTAACACTCACATACAGCCAGGGTGTCTGGCTCTCAACCATGGTGAATCAAAGGCTAGCAAAACACTTGCAGATAGCATGAACAGCTGCTTCAAACACCTACAAACATCAGTCTTTTCCTAGATCAATTGTCTATACTGAGGTTATAAAAGAACATTTCCAAAGTCTTATCACAAAGAAACTCTCCACTCTCAACACAGCAGCCTCATTGAAATTCGACATTACACAGTATTTTCCAACAGTTACTACTGCTGGAATAATTAAATATGTACAGTAACAGTTAAAAAGACACATACAAGGACTTGCACCTCCTGTCTGTATTTCCATACAGATCCACTCATCTACCCACACCTTCACAGAACATTCAGTTCACTTTTGTACACTTCACAGTCAAAGAAGTCCAGAATCACTAAATACTCTGAGCTGGAAAGAACCCACAGGGATCACTGAGCCCAAGTCTTAAGTGAATGGCCTGTATGGGCATTGAACCCACAAGCTCAGCATTATTAGCATCATGCTCTAGCCAACTGAACTAATTTCATGGCTTCTTGCACCTTCTTAAGTACCTGCCATCTGTATTTTCTTTCCCTCACTTGTAATACATTTTGACTTCCTATCATTATCCTCATAATCAGACTAAACATCAGTTCTCATCCAGTCTACTACCAAGCAACCTGCCAGTTTCTGTTTTCCTTCCAGACAAAATATAGATATTTCTCCTTCCTCACACTTCAAAAGAAATTCTAATCAAAATACCACACCCTTACCCACTGAGGCTAACAGAACTGAGTCTTTCCACAACCTGTTTTTCACAAGCAATTTGTTTTTTCCACTAACAAATCAAAACTAATTTCTTCTTCAAAGCCAGCAACAGTTCTCCTCCAACTGAAAGCAAATTTTCTAACACAAAGATAATTTTAATATAGCTTAGCCCAGCTTGCACATACAATCATATTTAATGCACTGTAAAGTACTTTTTTGTTATCTTATTTTCTTCCCATTTTCTCTCCAGAGGCATTCAAAACTTGAGGGAGTTTGCTCTAGCAAATCTGAGGACAATGGATCCAGAAAAACAAAAGTTTGTTTCAGCAATGAAAACTGAAAGACAAAATACTTGGCTAGATTTGGGCCATGAAGTTTGATTCCAAGTAGGTCAGACCTTGACTACTGTCAAGTACAGAAAGCAATCTTAAAACCCACTTGATTCAGAGCAGAACAGCTAATGGCTGTTTTATTAATGGGACCAGAGGAATAAATGTAAAAAAGCAACAAAGCCACAACAGGGAAGATGTGGTTGAACATGACAGAAAAGTTCTGAAAAAAGAAGAGTAAAGAGATAGTAAGAAGTTAATGAACAGAGGCATCTGGAGGGATGATGACACAAAGCCGTTTACATTCTTGCTCTCTCCTTATTTTAAGCACATTTTATTTCCAGAATCCTACTGAGTTTCTGCTTCTGCCTGTAAATTCACCCCATGCTTCACTACTGTGAGAAAGAAATACAGAAGTATTTTTGCTGTTGTGGTAAAAGTCGAAAATTTCTTTTCTGACAACAGTGGAAATATAACCATTTAGAGGTTATATTATGCCTATAACCTTATATATATATATATACACATATATATATACACACATATATATATACACACATATACTCCTATATATATGAAAAAAATGTGCCTTTGACTAAGACTGTCTTCTTTTATTTGTAAGTTCAAAATAGTTATCTTGTATGTGGTGCAGTATCATTCATATTAGAAAGTTAGCATTTTACAATTTAACTTCTTTTTTTCTACCACTTGCTGTGTAAGCTTACCAAATAAGTCTACAAGCCCATTTAACCTTGTTGCTGCATCGTGTATATTTTTGCCAGGAAGGCTTTAATACTTTCTTCCCTGAGTTTCTCTTTTATCTCCTTTAAGTGTCATCAGTGACAGTGATTTCCCACCGTATTTCCCCAACAGCAAGAGGATGTGCAGCAGTTTTGTTTGCTTAGTTTCTTCCTCTAAAGGCTCAGTGAGTAACTAGAAATTATGTCTAGATGAGAAAGATGCTGTACCAAACAACAGGTAAGTATTCTAGAACCACTGTAATGTATTATAAAGAATTAACTACTAGATGAGAAATTAGATTTTCCTCTTAACCAGAAATAAGCAAAATATTGTTTCAACCAATAATCACTATCATCACAGTGATAATTCTTGCATGTTTACTGCCTCTGAACATACCTCTCTCTAATAGGGGAAGTAATTAAGATGTTCTTTTGCTTAACAATGGGATTTCTTAAAATTTCTTCTTTCCCCTTAATATTTAATAATCAAGAAAGCAGCCTAATAATTTAGGTCATTATAATTTGAAAAGAGGCAGGAACACAAAATTTAAAAAGCAATATAAACCAAAAAGAAGTGGAAACAGAAGGCAAGTATTCTAACATTACATATATATTTAGTTCCTCAAGTAAAAGAGCAAACCTTAGGAAGAAATGCAAGAATTTTAGGCACAAATATTATCACTAGTACAAGCTCTTATTAAACAAATTAAATGATGCAAAAAAATGGCATAGTGATCCATGATATATTTATGCTCCTCAAGGGAAGATACCTGCATTCCACAATTAACTTTATTAGCAAGCAGTGAAATCACAGAGCAACTGTTAAGAAAGGCAAGTATCAAAACTTGACTTGTGAACCTGTACACAGGAATCCAGTTTGATGAAAGAACCATACTGCACTGGCACACTCTTGTAACTAGTTCTAGAAGACATTCATGCCAGCAAAACAGAAAGCATTGGTCTCAACAGGTTGAAATTTAATGACCTGACAAAAACAAAGACCTTAACTCCAAAAGTTCCAGCGGGTTTAACAGTCCATGAATCTCAGAGTCTCAAAGAGAAAATTAAAAATAACACGAACTCCCAAATATTAATACATGTGTTTTATGCATTACACTATACATGTAATATATAATTAAGTACTCAGCATTTTAATGGCCAGACAAATTTATTTATTCAAATTAAATATATCTTCTTTTAAGTTGACTGAAATTGATGCCATGAAGATTTTTTGCCTTTTCTTTTATACCCCTGTTATACCTTTTTACAGCTTCTGTATTCTCAGTGCTTTTTGCCTACATTCTTGGACTTGTTTGTCAAACTGAGAGATTAAACATTTTAGAAGCTTCATAGCTAGGGATCAGTGTGCCCCAGACCCCAAGGTCCTTTCCAGAACACATTCTATAAACTAAGCTAGACCCATCCAGGGGAAGGCTCCTTGGGGAGGGGGGCTCACTTGAACCTCTCATTGGGGAATCTTTGATAGATATGCTAATTAGTAAAACCTATAATGTTACAACTGATCTTTTGGGGGTTTTCAGCAGGGTGCATTTCAATGTATATAACCTGGACATGTGCACCTAAGGATCCTTAAAATAAATACCAAGGTAAAATCCCTTTTCCCCTCCTAACCATGTATGACTCTTGATTTTAAGACCAGGAAAAGGCATCAAAATTAAAGAGAACATTTAATATAAAACACTCACGTTGCACATTTACTTTTTAAACTGTTGTTCCACGTATATAATCACTGAAGCAGCCAAATAGTTCTTTGCACTAATGTTTTTAATTAAACAAGACACATGGTGCATTTTTATGAAAGAAGAGATGGAATTTAATGAGTCCAATCTAGAATTTGAATTTTAATTAATTACATTATGCCAAAAAGCACAATGGCTATAATTTTCAACTATAGTAATTTTTAACTTACTGCTGGCATACTGCATTTCTAAGATTGAAATGTAACAAAAACATGATACTGTCAAGAAAAACTACAGTTGACATTATTAAATACAGTACTTAGAAAGAAACGTTAGATAACCATATAAATTTATCAAAACACACTGTATTTTTCAAACCGTGCAGTTCATTAAAGATGAAAGCTCAGTTAATTACATGAGCTGAACAGCCTGTTTCTGGTCACAATATCCTTCAAGGATTTAAACCAATCATAGTTCATCATTGTATGGTTATTTTTACACATACTGGAAGAAGAATATATTCCCAGTTTGTTGGAAAATCTCTGGCCACCTACTGTCCTGGCTTCTATTTAGAAATCTGCCAATATTCAGATCTTAGTTGAATTTAAAATTCTGAGTCTAGGCCCTATTCCACTAACAGAAAAAAAACGACTGGCAAACAGGAACAAGTTCACAGCAGAGGCCACCAACACAGATGGACACTGTAGCACAGACCCCATGAGGACAGACTGGGGAGCAGGGTCTATTCCACCTGGAAGAGACTGGGGGAGCCTAACAGCAGTCCCCAGTACCAACATGGAAATCATTCAGAAGATGGAGCCAAGCTCTTGTCCTCCATTCACAGGACAAGAGACAGCAAGAACAAGTTGAAACACAAAATGTTCAGAGAGGATATAAAGAGAAAGTTTGACATCCAGAGGATAGCCCAGCAGTTGATGTGTTGTCTCCATCCTTGGAGATTTTTATGACCTACCTGGATACAGCTTTCATACCTGTTATGACCTCCCTACTGACCCTGCTTTATGCAGAACTTTGGAACAGAAACCAACTGAGGTCCCCTCCTCACTAAATTATTCTGTGGTTCTATACCTACAATACCTCTCTTTAACCGAAAGTTACATTATTTGACTAAATTTAGGCTTTAGTAGAATTGTAACTATAACCTGCAAACAATTTTCTTTAAAACAAGCAATAAAGAAATCTTTTCATCTCTATTAGCTGCCTGTCCACTGAAGATCAGGGATGATATGCTCTTGTTTTCATTCTGTGTGTCTCCTGAGCATGAAAGAGGACCATCACTTTTCCTGGCTTCATGGATATTTAACCCATTAACTACATGATAAAGTGATCAAGGTCACTTCTCCTTAGGCATTCTCAGTCAGAAACACTTCAGCTACACTGCAGCAACTCAAAATAATGAGTTTTTTATCCAAGACATACTAGAGATGTTGGAGAAGGAGCAAAGTAGTTTGACACATTAACACAAAGCACCAAGTGCTCTACATGCTGCTCAAAACTAAAGCTTTTCTGTATTTCCAGAAATGGCTTCAAAAAATCTAACTATAAAGCTGCTCAAAGGCCTTTCACAGAGTTTGGCTGAGCAGTCTACAAGGCTACTGCAAGGACAAGAAACTAGACAGTCAATGCCTTCTAGCATATTATGGCATGCGGTTAACGTGCTGTAATACCAAGTCATGACAAACTTTAAATATCCTTCTATAAAGTGTGACTAAGAAATAGTATTTCACCACCCTGCACAGTCATAACAACTGCAGAACCACATCACAGCTTAACAACTTAAACTACAAAAAGAGACATCATCTATTATCAACCTACTCAAAAATTTTTATCTCAGATTCATGAGTTCAAAAAAATTATGTGTCAAAACTCACCGAACCACCATAAAAATTGACATTTTTGCATTCCAAAGTGAGTTTAAAATTCAGTTTTGTAGGTTGACTGGCAGAATTATTGGTAAGTGCCGTGGTTTAGGAATGGTATTTCCAATTCAGTACTCCCACTAAAAAGAAACCCTAGTTGCTCCCTCCATGTCCCCACTCCGGTGAAAGACACAAAAGGCAGAGATTACAGGTTGAGATAAGAACAATTTACTGGAAACAGCAATGAGATAAGAAAACAGTAACAGCAACAGTATTAATAACAAAAGTGTAAAAACGAGGGTGATTTACATGCAAAATGCTCCCCAAAGGCCACAGGTTCCCTTTGCCCACCACACTTCTTGACCCCAAGCCTCACCCTTCCTTCCCGAAGCGAGAGTGCCCTACTTCTGACAGCACAGATGAAGTGCTTGGTATAGAGCAACAACCTAGACACTTCCACATGGCTCCAGGCTCCACCCCCATGCAGCTATTGCAGAAAAATTAACTCTGTCTTGGCTGAAACCAGGACAGTAAGACAGCAATATCAGCAAGTGGCAGAGCTCTTTGGGAAAAGACCTGAAAAAATACCAAAGCCCAAGAAAACTATGGGACAGCTTAAGGGTGCTGCAGTCTAAAGATACCGTTCTAAACACTGTTAATACACCCGAACCAGTTTGGGTAGCAAAGGCCATGTGAAACCTCCAGTGTCCTGTCCAGTTTACACTGCTGTGGCTTCCAGCTGCTAAAAGATGAAAGAGTTCAGGTACACACCTACGTGTGTTACCACCACACATGCAACTATATTGCAAACACAGCTTCAAATTTATTTGGTTCTGATTGATACTGGTGTGATCTCATTAAACCTCAGCCAAATAAATCCCCTGGTTTATTTATTCTCCACTGTGATGCACATCTATTTCATCACACTGCTTTTAGGTCTGCCAGTGCACAACAATGAAAAGTGAAAATTCCATTTCATTTTTATGTCCACTTTGCACAGTGCCTATACGTTTTACTAAGTCTTGCACTGCCATTATCACAAAGTTAAGTCTAATATGCTTCTCCCCAGCTTCTGCAAGCTTGCTTATGAAATACTCATTGAAATTCAGTACAAGTCCATCATCCTTTCAATGTCCAAAACACGGTTTTGGTGTGCTAGGCTCCAGTTTTAGGGACTAAAAGACCCATAGGAATAGAATAGCCTAATGTTATCCAACTACCTTGAAATCACCTTTAACTGAAGAAACCAGGTTAGGAGAAAAGCAACCAGAAGTACATTTTCACAAGCTCCCTGACAGAGAGCATAGTTACAAAGAATATACCTGAAGACCCAGGTATATGGCAATTAAAAGATAACCATGCACCTATTTACACAGTTGTTAGAGTAGTTCCAAAGTCTGTCTTTTGGGAGCCAGCTGTTGGATTGACACATGCTTTACTGCCCACAGCTGAGGATCTGGGTCTTGAGCAATCCAGTGCCCTCCGATTCCACTAGGAACCCAACATTTCTTTTGTAGCTCAGTCCATCTTCAGGGTTATCCAGGATGTGATTACACAACATCTTCTCTGACATTGCAAGCCAGCTTAAGAAGTTACCCTGTCCATTCCCTTTCCCTCATGCCACTTGTTCCAAATGAGACAAAAAAATTAATTTTAACTTAGGTCACTTGTGATACAGTTTACAGCGCAGCCCTACAAAAAGCTGTTATGTTTACACAACAGAGGGAGCAGCAAATTCCAGTGTTTGTGAGAGGCTAAGGAAAGAAAAGTCTTGAGAACAAAGACAGTTTCAGAGAACAGTTAATACACATCATGAAACTCCACCTTATTTTTAGGTGTCTGTGACTTCATGGTTTGTAATTCCATCTCCATGGTTTATAAACCCTTCTTTTATTAGGAATTAATGTTTGTTTTCCAATTGTCTTTGTCCTCAAATGCTCTTACCTTAGTCTCCCAGTCAAATTTTTACCTAATACATAAGTCAGACACCACCTGCAGCCATACCTCTGATGTGAATCCATGTAACTAATCCCATAATTTCATGTTGAAATTAAAAGGCCTCCCAATCTAAATGCACTTAAGTAACTAAGGCCTCTAAAAACTGATAAACACAGGTACCAAATGTACTGTATATTTATGTATCAAGATTGGATATTTAGAAGGCAAAGGGTTTCTTACTTTAGAAATACCTGACAGTGCTAGAAACCCAAGATGTTGACAGGGTTATGACACACTGAATACTGACGAACATTTTGAAACCCTTGTAGTCAAGCAAGACCAATGGATAACAGAGGTGGAAAATACTCATTTAAAGCATATTAGACCTGTACACTAACACTATTCCTCTAAGATATTATCCACCCACCAAAAAAACCTCAAAATTCTTGCATTGTTTCTTGTGAACAGGATTATGTACAAAAAAAGATCTCAAAAACAGATTTAAACTGATTTGATAGTTACTCTCACTAAATACTACAAAAAAGTAAATCCTTGAGACCAATGAAGTCACATGAACAAGCTTTTTTAAATTTTTAATTATACATGCAAGTAACTTTAATCACAACACTTTAAACATGTCTAATAAATCCATTTATTTAAAACGCCTGTAAAAGACTTTCTTAGGTCCTGAAATCTACTGCAACTGCACAAGCACATAAGCAGAACAATAAAGGTAACACCAGCTAAATCAGCTGCACTAAACTGTTGATAAAAAACTTTACACCACAAACAACACATAGATCGAGAACTGCAGTCAATATCAGGGAAGGTCCCACATGGGGCTGGCATGCACAGCAAGAAACACCACACCATACATATTTATGCAAGCATATAAGCACTTTCAAAGTCCTAGCCTAAAAACAACTATGGTGATAACAGGCTTACATGAAACTTGAGCAGAATCAAAACTGAGAGCTAGCTAAGCAAAAAAAACCGGAAGACAGATAACGTCTGATGTCAACAAACACAAAATATAAACCCCTGAAAGAATAACTCGCAGTTATTCCTACGTGACACTAAATTCTAAGCCAAATGTAAGCAGATAAACAAAACAACCACTCCCAGGATGTGCCGCTCAACAGAATCTCTGCTTAATACAGGCACACACAAGACAAGAAATGAAGTGTTCTGATGAAAAGAGGGAAGGTATTGAAAACATTCTTAATTCACCTGGAATATTGTCTTTCATGACATCACAAAGACCACAGAAAAACAAAATCAGTTCATAGATTTGTATGAGCTATGAACAAATACTGGAGAGTCTAAGGAAAAAGAAAATACACACATACATATAACCCCTGCCACCACCCCTGCAAAAAAAACCTCCACACAAAACCAGAAGAAAACCAAAAAGACAGAAGACAGAAAATCAAAGCATCAAGAGCTAACACCTCCCTTCCTAATAAAAGGAAGTGTACAACCATGATTAAAAGCAATCTACTAACAATAAAAGGAACCATGTAATACTGGTCAGTAGTCATTGTCAAAGACAGATGCAGAGACAATTCATCTCATAAAAGGACAATGCTTCTATTGATTTTAAATCAATAGCTGCCTGTACCAGATTGGAGGGGTTTTTTTCTACAAATCAGATTTAAAGATTCAGCTTTGACTGTGCGACACAGTAACTACATAACCAAAATTAGATGGACAATTGCCTTCTAGGCAAGTCATTCTACATAACACATGAGAGTTATCACTGTCCATGAGAACCAGACCTCTCTGCATCCACTACTGCATAACCCACAGAGCTTGACATTTGAGTGAGGCATCATCCTTTTTCTTTGAGCATCTTACAGGTTGCAACTGACAGTGAGAACGTACCTTGCACTTGTACCTTGAAGCTCTCACTGCACTGAGACGCACAGAACCCATTTAAGTGAAACATACAATGTACTCTCTAGATGAACACAGTATGCAGCAGAGAGCATCTACTTGTATGCAGCAAATAAAACTGGATTACAGTTCCTTCAGCAAAACTACTGTAAAGAAGCTTCTTTGTATATTCACATTTTTGTACTGTTTTTGACATCTGCATAAAGACAGATCTATCTTACAAAATAATTTTGAAAATCTCACATTCGGAAATTCAAGAAAGCTCCTCATTCCCCTTCTGATAAAGAAATTTCATCTGAAACAAGTTAAAGAAACACAAACGTAAGCATGAGCTCAAATGTTGACTCAAATCATGCTAGTGTTACTCATATTAGTCATCTTACTGGGCTCATGCTGAGAACCCCATGGGACATATGAATACATAAAGAACCCACCAAAATCAGTGCACAGCCAGGGTCAGAGGCTTTGAAACAGCAGCTCTATTAAGTCAAACGAAAAAATATAACTGTGTACTGCCTAATGACAGTGATAACATTTGCACGCAAGCCTAGATAAAAAGTAGCGGGTGTGTTACAAGAAAATCGCTAACCTGAAGAAAAAAACCAGGAGCACTAGGATAGGATAATTTGGGTTGAAAGGCACCTCAGGTGGTCATCTCGTTCAGCCTTCCACCCAAAGTTCCAGTTACTTTTCTTAAAAAAGCCACCAGATTTTGGTTGCCTTGTTCCAGTTGGGTTTTTTTAGAACACCACTTTTTTAGAACAAATACTTGGTTTATTATTGCATAGTCAGTTCTGTTAATTGCTTTTTAATTGCAAGTTTTGTAACTTTTGATACTCTTCTATTCATAATTAACACCATTTAATTACTGTTTCTGTTTAATACTAACACATTTCTGAATTTTATTTCCCTTTTAAGGCTCTTTCAAATGAGATCTCAGGTTATTTCTTGTAACTGCAAACATCATCACTTAGCTTTTTGTTTACATAAGGTCATACTTTAAAAATGCCCCAGAGCTGAGATAAAAAGAGACCAGTGGCAAAGCAACAACCTCATTCAGCAACTCCTTTTCTTCTAACTTCAGAAAGATGATGCCACTGCTAGTACAACATGGCAGCAACACTCACTTTAGTATTATTCTGCAGTCATGCATAACTTTACCTCCATATAGTTTGGAAATGGTTATTCTACAGAGATTTCAGCTTTTTATTAGCCTAATCACCACTTTAAACAGCTACAAGTAAAAAGCAGTAGCAGCCTCCTTTCATTTTCCATTCTGCAGCTCCAGTCAGTCTGATTTGACCAACAAGGATGTTGGACCACTTTCTGCATTCCACCTACTTCTTGCTCATTACAACTTCCCCTCCCAGCAGCAAATACTACTTCCCCATGTTGCTGGTGTTGTCACTTACAAAAATGAAATTCTCTGTAGATAGCTCAATTTTAAGGTTTCTCTGGAAAGTGCACCACTGCTTAAAATCCCTGTCATTTCATACAATAATACTGAAGTTGTTTAATTCAAAATTCTAGACTAACACCATGTAAGTAACTCTGGATGCACTCTCATCAAGCACAAGACGGTAGTGGCTACTGTATTCCTACTGAATCCTCAAATTACTGCCAACAACCCTAAAAAGGGAAGAAAAATGGGCATGCCCAAAGAACATCACTGCAGTATTAGCCCTGTATCAGTTATGAAGAAGACTGAGATGCAGGGAAGGGAAGGAAAAAAAGTTAATCCATATAGCTGATCCAAAATACCTTTATTTTAAGTGTGCGCAGAATCTCTCTATAGTCTTCTGTCAATACTAATTTTCCATAAAATAGAAACTTACACTTCTCTCTCACTTAAATTACATATACATTTAACTGGCAATAGAAGAAATGAAGTAGATAATAAATTGGTACGATTTACAGAGCTAAGATGTCAGAAACACTGATCATTAAGCAACTAATGATCAAGTGCAGAATCACACTAAAAACTGTAAATAGCCATTACAATCTTCCCAATTAAGTTTCCTTCAGTCCAGCAACCAAAAGGAATACAGTCAACAATTCTCAGCATAAGACAATTTATGGATAACCAAAGGAAGGTGCTATTTTCTCACCTGTCACTGACTGCAGAAGTGAGAAATTTGAAGACAATGCCACAATCAGGTTCTAATTAGATTTCAGTCGCAAAAAAAAAAAAAATCTGAGGAAGTTTTATCTGATTTTTTTTTCTTTAAAAAAAAGGAAAAAAGAAAATGAAAAATAAATTATCTTGTGAAAATTAATCAAATCCATTAATTCACAACCCACATCTAACAAAACATTTCTCCACGCAGAAGCAAATTCAATAGACACATACAGAGAAAAACCGCAAATGTGGTTCCGTGACTGTTTGCCCTCCTTCTGCGAGGTGATTCTTTTTTTTTTAACGCCACAAATAAGTGTTCGCGAGGAAGTTCTCCCGCAACACACAGCACCTCCACCGAAGAGGCGCGGCAGCCACACTTCCAGCCTCCCCGCCGCCGAGGTCGGCCCCGGCCCGCCCCCCGGGAGCGCTGTTTACGGAGGGGGAGGAAGCCAGCGCGGTTCCCCGCTCACAGCGCCCGGCGGGCAGGGCCGCCCGTCCCCCGAGCGCCCGCCCGCCCCCGCCGGCCAGGGGGG
>NW_024582075.1:17139165-17328404 GCF_017639235.1 Corvus kubaryi
CTCTGCCGCTGCCTCCGGCTGGGCGGCGCTCCCGCCGCTCACGTCATCGCGCGGCTGCGGGCGGGGCGGGCCCGCCGCGCTCCCCCGGCAAGGCGCGGCTGCTCCGCGCGGGGCTCGCGGTGCCGGGCGGGGCGGGGCGGGGCGGGATGGGATGGGGTGGGGTGGGGTGGGGTGTCCCGTCCCTCGGCCGGCCGGGACGCCGGGCGGCCGCAGGGCAGGCGCGCCGCAGCTGTCCCGTGGAGGTAGCAGTCACCTGGTCACAGAATCACAGCGTACTTGGAGTTGGAAAGGGCAACGGGCACACGTGGATCATCAGGCACACATGGATCATCGAGTCCAGCTCCTGGTCCTACACAGTACCATCCCCGAGAGTTATATATGTGCTTGAGAGCGTGATCGAAACTCGTCTGGAACTCTGTCAGGCTCTGTCGGCACTAGGGAGGGCACCGGCGTTTTGTCGGTGCGAGAAGCGGAACCGCTGCCGAGCAGGCGAGTGCTGCTCTTTGCCCCTGCTGCCTGCTGGGCAGTCGGTGTGGGCAGCAAGGCCTTCTTGTCTCTCACAAGTCTCCGTCTGTATGAGCCCGCTGAGGTGAAAGCTGGACCGCAGTGAGGCGAAGGGCATCGGACCAGCGAGTGTGAGGGACAGATCCGGCCTTGTTCAGCCCTGGTAAACAAGCAGTGCATCTTTGCTGCGGTCTGGCTGCACAGTAATGAGTGTGTTAGCTGCGCCAAAGAAAAAGTGTACGGTTGTTTTTTAAGCAAAGTGTGTGTGTGCTAGTTCTGTCCCACCTCCTGGGATTTATTGCACAGTTCTGACTTCTGAAATGCACACTCTTCTGTTACTTCCTGTGTGATGAGTTTGTTTTCTTATCCATGCCAAGTAAACGTGCCTCACCTGAAAGCTCAGGAACCGGGTTGTCTGTTAGACAAAGGAAAAACACAAGCTGGGACAGGGAAGAACTAAAAAGCACTGTAAAAGTTTGATAGATAATGAGTCTCAGACTGCCAACAGGCTCATGCTCATGACATTCAGTGCTTTCAAAGCAGGCTGTTACATGTCAGCTAGCAATTTGGTACTGTCAAAATGTAATTCTTTAAGGACAATCTTGTCCCTGTCATTTCTATGATGTGATGCATGGCTTTTTGCTCTGTACAGAAGAGTATGACCTATGACATCATCTCACAGGAAACAAAATCTAGGCCATTTCAGAACTAGAAATTATCTCGGTGAGTACATTGCTTTGTTTTTCTTGAATGTGCAGTGTAAAGAATACCTGGTGATTTTGAAATAAAGTAAATTACAGCATGTTTTCTTCTGTAATATCTAGTCCTTCATCTCAAAGAAAGTTTCTGTGGTATTACCTCCTCTAATAATTTGCCTTTCATGTTTAATGTCTATTCCCGGTTTGCAGTGTGGAAAACTCGCACAGACATGCTGCAGTGACACTGAAAATTTCTTCCAAACAGGGAAAGGAAAGAAGCTCCAAAATAAAAATATTCTGATGCCTCCCAAACATAATTACCTAATATGCCACTGATATCCAGACCACTCAAAAGATAAGGAGAGTAGTGTACTACATCGGTTGTGCTCACTCTGTATCTTGAGACTCTGCTCATCAAGATCGCTGTGGACAGAACCCTGCAAATGCAAAAAATTTGACTGAAATAGATGACAAATCCTTATATTGTTAAGTTTCAGTAATTTGTCAGGGTCAGGTGTAGTTGGACCTGCAAAATTCCTCAGCCTCTGGAGTGGAATTATCACACTATCACTCAATTGGATTTTGAAAGTCCAGTCTGTGTTAGGACTCCAAATATTACAGCTTATCTAATCATACCTGGCATTTTTATTTGTCTTCTATTATAATTAAACATGCTTTAGTATAATGTAGCAAAAAACAATACTGTCCTATGAAATATCCTTTTTCACTACTTCAGCGTTGTGCATTACTTTCATCGGAGTTCTTGATAATTTTCATTTTTTCATTTTCATTTTAATGAAACCTTTAAAAGGCATCTGCATTCAAAAACTGTGAACATCTCAAGTTTGCATCTAACTACCATTTAAGCACTCCTCTTTCCTTTTTCCTTGCTAAATGATCATACAGTGTCCATACATTCGCATGTTAGTATGCTTGGATACAAGTGTCAACCTGTAGTGGGAAGTTGAATTATCATTTATCTCCGTACTGTTCACACATTTCATTTTGCATATTCACACTTTGTGAATACCCTCGTGTAGGGTGTAGTAACACAGGCATAACCACAGAATCCAAAAACATGGATGCTAAATAATAAACTTAGTAAACAAATCCCCAAATAATGGACAAAAATACCCCTAATTATACACAAAGCATGATTTCTCCAGGTGGTGTAGCAGCTTCAAATTTAGTTTGCTTTTCAAAGCAAGTTACAAACTTGCCATCTGTGTAAAAGGGTTAGTTTTACTTACTTGATTGCTTCTGTGTTCCAAATTCTGAGATTAGTGTGCAGGCCAGGAAATAGATTCTGTTTCATTTTCATGTTGAAAAAGCTGAAAATTAGAAATAGTTCTGTAGTAGTTCCTTCAAAAATTTCTATAGCTGGACTTCAATTTATCATTTTCAGCTGGAATTAAAATCAAACCATATTCTCTGTTCAGGATTAGGGAAGTATTTGCAAAACCTTTGCAAATGACAACACTAAGGAAGTTACTTAAATAAGTCAAATCTATGAAGTCAGACTGCATGTATTTGACTTTTCCTTCTACTTTTGTAGTAGGATGCAAAATTCTTACTGTTTAATAAGTACATATTTCATAATGTTTTTTCTCCTTTTCTTTGTGTAGTAGGCCCTGCCTCAGAGAAAAACATACTTTGGTTAAAAAGCCATGGGGTTTTTTTTAAATATATGGCACAAAGAACACTCTTAAATGAAATGTTTTCATTTTTTATAGCCATTCTCTGAAACCTATTTCCTGAAGTCGTATGAGTGATTACCTCCTTCCTGGAGGAGAATGGAAGAAAAAACACCTGTAAATACAGGTTTGTATGTGACTCAGCTCCCAAAAGGACACACTTCCAATTCATTCCCTTTGGGAAAATATAACTTAGGAAAAAAAGCCATCTCTTGGCCTTCAGGGCCTGAACAGCAAGCGCAAGATTGTCCCCTTCCAGACATCCATTCATCTGTTCCTCTGAGAGACAGTAGAAAGTACGTAAAAATACCTTTTGTAATGCATTTCCGCAAAGATGGCTTTTGGAACATATGCCTAAGAATGCTAAAGGTACTTCTCCAGACACTAAATTCTACCCTCATTGCTGTTCCTGGTGGAAGATGCACTTCTTTTTCAGTTCATTCTCCAACAGCCCACTGTGTTCTTGATCAGGTACAAAGCGCTGCATCACACAACAACCCCATAGGAAAAAAAATTTTAAAACCCAAACAAACATGGAAAAAGCCCTACAAGGACAGGCATTAGTCCAATTGTTGAGCAAGTAAAAAGCATTCAGAGACTACAGCGACTAATGCAGAACAGTGACTTCTATAAACCAGAGGAATGGAAGAAGGTAATGCTCCCTGTGTGTCCAAAACTGCCCTGTTTCCTTTCCTAGAAGTTTCCAGGAGCTGGATAAGCTTTCATTTTCCAACAGCTCTCTGGGTTTCCCTCCAAACAATACAAGGAGAAGACATGGAAGCCTGCTTTGTAGCCCACAGTAATCACAAATAGTGCTCTGTGTGATAGATTCTTGGTTTGTATGAGGGATTCGTGTGCCAGATGTTCAGTGGCACTGAAACTTGGACTGAAAAGGATTGCATAGCAGTATTGCTGTATTTCTTACCAATATTCATAGTATATACACAAGTCAACCACATGTAGTGCATGAGATTTTCATCTGTACCTTTCAAATTGAATTGTTCCAGTTTTGTGGGTTTCAGTAGTTTCTGATAGGTTTTATGCAAATAAAGATTAAATTATTTGCTTATTTACTGTTTAATGAAGCTGATTGCCTCATGTGAATAGTAAGGCCTGCACTGATCTCCACACCACTTGTGGCTCTATTAAATGTTCCAATCCTTTGAACACTGTCATCCATGTGGCTCAGCACAGGTTGGTGTGGGTCTGATATGGAAATGGAGTAAATTAATTTCTTGCCAAGTTAGTTGAGTCACAATGGAGCAGCAGCATGGGATTTCCTTTTAAGGAGCATGTGCCTTTCTCTTATTAGAGGATAAAATCCAGCATGCAGCCAACAGTTATGTGGCTGGAAGAAGCAGGCAGGCAACTAAGTGCAAGCAATTGGTTTAACTGTAGAACTTCAAAATAAACTTTTGAAATGCAGTCCACTGATGGGAAATGGCTTGGTATAAATGACATTACAGGGAACCACAAATTTACTATCACTCTGTGACTTTTTACTTATGTCAGAGTAAACATTTAGGTATACTAGTGCCACATAGTGAGGAAAAGAGTCAGTAAGTCTGTATTTCTCCTCAAAATGTGCTAACAGAATGAAATAAAACAAAATTAATGAAACTGCAGCCTGAGGCTGAAGGAGAACCTTCAAGCATAGACACTGCAGACTCAGCTTGCAGTGTCTGTTGGTGGCTCTGCTGTCAAAAGTCCTTTGCAATACAAATGCTTCAGGAGTCCATCAGTATGCCAGGCCTCCATCAAGTAACAGTTTGTTTCCTAAACAACTTCTGCTTGCATGGGTTTTGCTTTTCTTTGTTCTCTCTTTAATTTTCAAAGCAGGCTATCTTCTGTGCTTAACTGATATCTAAATACAATAATATGTGAATTTTTCTTGGGTTTCCATGGCCAGGTTTTGGTAGTGGGGAAGCTACTGGCTTCTGTCAGAATGTACCAGAAGGTTCCTCCATGTCTGGTAGAGCCAGTGTCAGCTGACTTCAGGATGGACATGCTGCTGGCCAAGTCTGGACCAACCAGAAATGGTAGTAACACCTTTTGATAACATATTTAAGAAGGAAAAAAGTTATTGGGCAGATGTAATTGCAGCCAGAGAAAAGCAGAGTGCGAATTTGTAAGAGGAACAGCTCTGCAGACACCAAGGTCAGTGAAGAAGGAGAGGGAGGAGGCCCTCCAGACACAGCAGATGGGCTTCCCCTGAAGCCCATGGTGCAGACCTTGGTAAGACAGCTGTGACCCTGCAGCCCATGGAGGACCACATGGATGCAGAAATCTACCTGCAGCTCCTGGAGGAGACCAACACCAGAGCAGGTGGATGCCCAAAAGAGGCTGTGACCCTGTGGGAGGCCTGGCAGGAACCTGCAGACCCAAGGAGAGAGAAGTCCACATTGGAGCAGGTTTCCTGGTAGGACTTGAGGCCCTGTGAGATCTCATGCTGGAGCAGGCTGTGCCTGATGGATTGCATCTATGGGACAGTGACACACACTGCAGCAGTTCATGGAGAACTATTGTTGCCTGTGGGATGAGCTCACACTGCAGAAATTAAGAAAGAACTGTCTCCTGTAGGAGGAGCCCCACGCTGGAGCAGGGGAAGGACTTCTGCCCCTGAGAACTGGGAGAAAAAAAAAGTGTGATGAACTGACCATAATCCCCATTCCCCTTCTGCCCTTGTTCTCCCTCCTCTGCGGGAGGAAGTAGAGCTAGGAAGGAGGAGAGGTGGGGGAAAGTGTTTTTAAGATTTGGTTAATTCTCATTATCCTGCTCTGATTTTCTTGGCAATAAATTCAATTAATCCCCAAATTCAGTCTGTTTTGTCTGAGATGGTAATTGTTTGTGATCTCTCACTGACTTTAATCATGAGCCTTTCACTATATTTTCTCTTCCATGTCCAGTTGAGGAGGGGAGTGTTAGAGCAGCTTTGGTGGGTACCTGGTATCCAGCCAGGATCAACCCTCCACAGAATTCAAAAGGTTTTCAGTTCTACTGTTACACAAATTGTATTCATATTCATAATAAGGACAAATTAGGCGCCTTCCCAGGTCCACCTATCACTAGGAAAATAACTTATGACAAAGAAATTGTCCTGAAAATCCCATGGGAGTAGGGAGGTCTACTAGACTGAAAACCTCTCATAACAGGTTTTGGAGGGACCAGGGTCCATTTTTTCTTTTGAAAAATTGGAGCAAAATCACCTCAGCCTTTCTTATCTTAGTCAAATATGGGAAACAGCCTGCTTCCCTCATATACATAAACTGATATTTCTCTCTTCATTCTTGGAGTTTACAGATATTTAAGGGACTCAGAAATTGACCAGAAGTGCTCTAATGCAAAATGACATGTTTCCAGCCCAGTTCATGTGAATACCTTCTGCAGGACTTCGTTGTGTACAGTGTTCAGAACTGCATAATGACCTGGTATCAGTTTGTGGAAAGTAAGATTGTTCTTTGAATAGTGTTTTCACACGTATGCATGTATTAGAATTTTTTCCTACATTTCAAGACGTATATGGAGATTTAGATGAGAATATCTGTTATGGATTTTTAAAATCAATGTTTCTATTTAAAATAGAAACTGAATATGTACTGATTAATAATACCTGATTTTAAATGCAATGAACTGCAGCTCTGTCCAGATTCTTTTACCATGAATTATTATGGAAAGTTAACCTTTCTGAGCTTGTTTGGCAACACTTATCTGTGAAAGTCAGGAAGCCTCAAAAGTTAATGTTTATGTAAATTCATTTCCATCAGTAATGTTTCATCCTGTTGAGTTTGGGGTTCTTTTTGTGTTATTTAATCTATTGTGTAATTTAATCTGCTTTAGTGTAGCAGGATGTGAGTGTGATACAGCTAAAAACTAAAAGGACAAAAGACAACACAATGGGGTAACAAAAATGCTGTTAAGGTCAACTGTTGAAGTTTTGGAATTTCCACACTGGAGAGCTCAACCTTTACGATATTTTTAAATTTTTTTTTTTTTTCATTTTGAAACGCATGTAAAATACAACTACTAAGCTACTTGGATGCAATACAGAAGTCAATGTCATAATACTGAACCAAATGTATCTTGCACATTTTCCTAACTGCCTACTGTACTCACATCAATCACCAGAGACCTTAATGAAGGCTCTTGAGTTCAGCATGGAGAAGAGAAGGCTTCAGGGAGAAGTCTTCAGGGAGACTTTATAGCAGCCTTCCAGTTTTAGCAACCTTCCTGTAAAGGAGTCTTACAGGAAGAGTGGAGAGAGACTTTTTACATGGGCATGTAGTGACAGGACAGAATGGCTTTAAACTGAAGAAAGTAGGTTTAGATTAGATACTAAGAAGAAATTCTTTACCATGAGAATACTGAGGTGTGGGAACAGGTCTCCCAAAGAAATTGCAGATGTTCCATCCCTGGAAGAGTTCAAGGTCAGGTTGGATGGGACTCTGAGCAACCTGGTATAGTGAAAGATGTCAGGGGCATTGGAACTAGATGATTTTTTATGTCTCTTCCAACCCAAACCATTCTATGATTCTGTAAGAGCAAGAACTTTTAATATACACACACAAATATACAAACAAGAAACTTTTACAAACTGATTCTAGAAGTCTCTAAACTCCTTACAGTAAACTCAAAGATTTAATTTGTTTGTAGTTAGTTTTTCCACATGGTATTCTCATCTTAATATTTCAAAATGAAGCAAAGACACTGAATTTCACTTTTGTTTCTACGCAGTTTTCCTTCTGGTTGATAGTACACAGTAGCAGCAAGTTGTGTTTTGATTCACAGTCCTGGAAAAGGATGAGGAGAGTTTAAAATCAGAAACCCATTCCAGTTTGAAATAAAATTATAAAAATATGCAGTCTGCTGGTTCTTCAAATGTGCTAAGTAATGGTTGCTCAAATGAAAATGGATATGACACCCTTTGCTTTATCAATATTTCTGAAACAGTTACCTCAGGAAAAAGCTAAATATCAGTGTTGGTATCAAATGTGCACACTGGCAAAACTGTAACATTAAAACATTTTATGTTGAAAATAAATTATTAGGTATCTTTAGCATAGCTGTTTTGCTTTTGAATCTTTTGACCAATTTCAGTTAAAACTAGGAGGAGCATAAGGGTTTCATAAAGAAGTAAATTCCTGGTCTGGATTCAAGAAGATACCCTGCTATGGACCTCTGCAAACCAGCTAAGAGGCACTTCTGAGAGAGAGGCCTGTCCTACAGGCCACTACTTGGGTAACACAGTTTTCATTAATTAATTGTAGGATCAGACTCCACATAATTTAAATTAACTTCTAATTTTCACTCTTGCTTTGTAGTTACATTGGTACAAACAACATCAAATACATGTCAAATTACTCTTTTTTTCTCCTCCCTTATTTTTGAATTCCAGTCAGATCAGTTAAAGATCTTTCTTTGTAATTAAAACAATAAATCAAATTCAGCTGTTTTAATTTCCTATATTAAAAAAAAGCACCCAGCAACTATTAAATTTGAAAACATTGATTCCTTGTTCCACTCTTTATAACGTAATGGAAATAAACCACATATTGGAGCTCTCTGGGAGAACATTGCAGGATCTAGAAATAGCTTCCACAAACTCGTTTTCTTGGAGGAGGGAGATTTTTAGATAAGCAGTTCCGGTAAGTATTCCCTGACACTGAGGCACACATACAGAATAAAGCACAAAAGCTCTCCCTAGGGCAAAGAACATGTATCACTTGCCATTAAGCTTCCTCAAAGGTTAGGTTATAAAAGATACTGTCAAGGTAGTTGTACCTGAGGCAGAAACAGGAGCTAACTTGATCCTCCCAGGTAGTAGCTTCAGAGTGCGTCATTCCCAAGATAGCTTTCATGTGAAGGACCAAAGCAATTAGGTGTGTTTATCTAGTTGCTTCAAAGAGTACAACTAGTTCTCGCTCACAGAAATGAAGGAAAGCTATTTGTCATGGTTTTCGCTCAATGCCGAGCAATTTTGAATCTCACATTCCCAGGACCAGAGAAGCTACAAGACTACTCTGCAGCCTTGGCACTGCCTTCAACACAGCTAGACCTGGGGAGGAATCCCAGTTCTCTGAGATGAGTCACAAGTGTCCAACCCTCCTGGTTTTGGATGTCTTCTATTCTGCTTCCTCTGCTGCTACAGAATTGAGTCAGCCATAGACGGAAAGCCTAAAGCTACCAGCAAACCCAGACAGAGATATTTTTGGTTAGCAGAAATTTTGACAACAGGACCCAGTTTGTGCTTAAGAGATGCTGCAGCAGGCAACAGAAATAAATATTGATGTATGGAGAGGTTACCCTTCAGTAAATGGCAGAGGAAGCAAATCAAAAAGATTGCAAAGGGAACTGCTTTTACTTGGAACTGCCACTGTTCTGCTTACCCCCAAAACTAACTAAGTGAAACTAACAAGCCCCACACAGAGCTCGTTGAGTTTAATATTTGGCTAGCAGCTGCAGTAACAGCAGAAGTGGATTGTCATGAGAATGGTGGGTGAGATACAGCTACTGAACTACTGCCCTTAGCATCTGTGTTTCTTGGTTTGTTACATGAGCTAGTGCTGCAAAAATATGCTGGCAAGGGTTGGGATTTTTTTTTATTCCCTATAAAAGGCTAGTGGGCTAAAGAACAATATTTAAAAATAGCCTTAAACATTTTAAGTATAAACAGATAATTGAAAGAGTAGCACAGTTACATTAGTTTCTTCAATTTTGTGTTTTTATATCTTCATGACTTCTATTCCCCACGCTGCCTCATTGAAAAGCAAGAAGGTAAAAAGTAGTATCTAGTCCTCAGAACTCCTTCTCTTAAGCTAACCTTGACTTTGTGTTGGAGATAGTCTTTGCAGTAGCAGTGGTAGATACCTTATGTGATGAAATGCCATAAGGGTTTTCACCAGTGGAAAGGTAGTGAAAGAAACCCCCACAGTACTGATGAGCAAACACAATATTAGGTTGGCTTCCTTAACAGAAGGTCCTAAAAGAATAAAGTCTTTCAATTTAATAAGACTGAAGCTTTATATCAAGATTTTATCTAGTACAATTTAGAGACTTAGGACTTTATAAGAATGCGTTAATTGTCAATTTAATAGCATAATATTCCACCGGTTTTAAGGCAGCCCATATATATTAGTGGGATCAAAATCAAAACTTTGATTTTGAATGTTAGACTTAGTTTGCTTTCTTGTTCCACTTTAAAACTCTGAGGATTCAGCCAGAAGACCAGTGCTTTTCAAGATGGCAAGCCTTCAAGGAGACCTCTGAGATGGAAGAGATGAGGACAATGCTTTGTTTCCACAGCAGGAACTACTAGAGTTAGTTAGAAGAAATCCAGTCTGTCTCTTCACTCTTCCATTTCAGAAACTGTGGATGAAAATCCCTGTAGTAAGGCAGCTCAGTGACCAGTGGAAAAAAGAGAGGAAGCTGTCTGGGTGAGTGGCCAGGGGAACAGCCTGCAGAGGATTCTGTACATACAGGGAACAGAGAAGTAAAATGATGTAGCAACTCAGAGCCCCACTGCAGCATGGTGGAGGCTGTTCTTCCAGCTTATGCAATAGAGCAAAGACCATGGATCTAACAGGAGGAGTGAGAAGGGATCAGCAGAGGAAGGGATGTACCACAATGGAAAGCTTTCTCAAGTAAAACTAGCAGAATTTAGTCTTTAGAGGTAGAAAAAATAAACCAAACAAATTCTGTGAACATAACAAAGGAAAAAACCTAAACTTCACCAAAACAAACAAAAAACCAAAAAACCCCACCACCCTCAAACCAAAACCAACATTAAAAAAGAGCAAAAATAAGCCAGGGAGATTCAGGTTCGTAGAGCCCAGACAAGGTTATAGCCATCATAAAGTGAGGCAAATGTTTGCACAGACCTGGGTTCTGTGAATCTTGGTATTTTCTAGTCCAGCTCCCTGTGGGATACAAATGAGTCACTTCATTCTTCTCTACCACTGGCTCAAAAGCAGTTCTCCAAAACACAGACTCCGGAACAGAGGATATAAATGCATGAAGCCAAGAATTACATTACAGGAATGCAAACAATGTACCTTTTTATATTTATATGCCTATGATTTACCAATAACAATTCAAATCGTGTATTAATAGCATTGTCTGGAGAAGACATAAGGCAGACGAAATCAGTGAGAGACTTCACTGAAATCTGGAAAGGTGTGAAAAGAGAAGTTTCAGACAAATTTTCTCATAGCAGCTCTTTCTTTGAAAGTGGTTCAGTGAAGAAAATGCCATGAACATAAATATAGTTAAGTTTTCACTCCATGTGTCAGTCAGGCAAGTGAGGATTTTGGTAATTTCTTGTATTTTCCTTACAATGTCTCAATAGCTATTCAACAAATTCTGACAAAAATTGCTCTCTTCTGTGCAAACTTGTGAGACTGAGGAGGGAAAAGAAGGATAATAAGATTCTGCAATATCCTTCTCCTTGGCTATTAGTTGCGCTCTCTTTTTGCTTCTTATTGTAAATTTCATGTTCTAAAAAAATCTGCTAACAATGCTTATTTAAATCTGCAAACTGAAACAGATGTTCATTCTTTATTTTTACTTTAAACTAAAATTAAGAAAACCTTTTTAGGCAGCTGCCACATCCAGCCTCTGTTGGTATAGCTTTAGACTAGCCCCCCTCACCCTCTTGTTGAGTAAGAAACTGTTAAGAAGCCTGTGCTTGTCTAACACCCTGTTCTTCTAAGATGCTCTACATAGCACAGAAAAAGACTGATCTTTCAAAATATCTCTTCACTTTGAATTCATACATCTTTGCTTAGAAAATTCTAGAACAAGATTTTGACACTATTTCAAGGCAAAACTTGCTGCTAACATTAATGGTGAAGGATGAAGAAACAGTATTTTTACTAACAACCTGACAAACACATTTCCAAAAGAAATAGAAATGCCATTTCCTAGTCTGTCTTATTTAGCCCTGATTCATTGTGGATGTGTTCTTTGAAAACATATTATGTAGATTACTTATGTCCTAAAAATCAAGTGAAAATAGTGGATAATAAACTTGTGGCATGAATTATGAAGTAGATTTTTACAATCAATGCTTAAAAACATTCTGCAGTAGAAATTCTTTCCCTAAGTCACATTCTGAATGTTTACATGTATTTCTAAATACAAATACTTTAACAAATATCTCAGGAAGCCTTGCTGCTTCAGGCACCTTCTGAATGCTGACACACAAACCAATATGGCTGGGGTTTTCTTCTTTTTTTCCCATTTTCATGATGTTAAAAAAAAAAAAAAAGAGTAAATAATCAAAACTCATGCATATTTTGATATAGATGTATCTTGCAGATGTTTAGTGCATTATACGGAATCAAAACTGTATTTCCAGACATGAAAGAAAATTCTGTCCTGATGTGCTGAGGGATGACCATTCAGAACCATAGTCTTAATGAACAGAATATATCCACATTCATCAAAAGTTTAGAACATATATCTACATTTATGCAAAAAGTTGCTAAAGCAACTTTTTTCTTATCCTTGGAGACAGTTTAGGATAGAAAAAAGATTTAAGTAACTTTCAAGGAGCAAGGTGGCGGCAGGTTAAAAACACAGTGAGAAGGAGTAAGGCATTTGTTCTTAAATGGTGTAACTTCTGAGGCATCCTGCAAACATGGATGCCCTCCTGAGCCTGTTGCATTTTGTATAACGGAATGTGTCACTGACATGTAGTCATGATCACTGGAATCAAGCCCTTTATCCTACTAGCTCATCCATAGTTAAGCACCAGATACTTCCCCATGGATCAGTCTCCACAAAGCCCTACAGATTTTCACCATGGGCTCACTCTTGAAGGAGTACTGATGTTTGTTGTGTGAACAGCACAGTGGAGGCTGCCAGGGAAGCATGGCCAAACTGGTACTGAGAAGAGGAGGCGACACTGTGGCAGACATACAGCATGAGGACAAATGTGCAAAGACACGGCCTACCTCTGTGCTCAGTTGTGGAGAGCGGTTGCTACTTCATTTCCATGGGCACCCAGCCACTGCTCACCCTCAAGTAGAGCTTATCTTGGCCTTTGTTTTCTTGTGGCTACATCTTTGATCAATACCACTTTAAACCAGGTTTTCTCTGCGGGTGTCCTTATTGCTACATACACACACAGTTATTTCTATACTCTCTAGCACACAGGGAATACAGGTCTGGGCACTATTCTTATTGCATATACATAATCTTACTGTTCCAGGAAAGAGATTAGCACTAATACCTGACATCTATTGCTACAGATTTACCACAAATCATCCTAATAGATCTGTCTTGTAACAATGTCCCAACTCAATTTATATCTAGTCCAAGGGCTATTTGGACATTGTGATGCTCTGACACAGTGTATGACTTACTCCTGTTACTCATACAATGCTGTCACTGTGCAGTTCAGCCCACATGCTATCTTCCCTGCAGGACTTTCTGTCTTTTTATCCCTCTCACTGACAACAGGTTATAGGTGTTTTTCAGAGCTTTTCAGTGTTGCTCATAGATCAGGCATAAGGAAGACTCTATATATCCCATCATGAGTGATCTTTTAAGATATAGCTTACCAAGACCTAAGCAGTAACTGCAATACTCCTTCCACATTTTTCTTTTGTTTAGAGTTGCCCTGACACAGTTGTGTGTCTCACTTGGGATCCCTCAGGAGCCAGATTAAACAGAAGTGGACATACATCAGACATACAAAATAAAAGTGTGGAGATGGCCATACAATATTAAAAAAAAAAAAGGAAATAAACTCATAGATAAAATTATGCATCCTGAAAACTCGTTCTTTTCTTGTTTGTCTTTTTTTCCTCTGGTTTCTGTCTCAAGAGCATGATTAAGAGAAATAGGGAAGTGAATGTCAGAGTTTTCAAGCAGAGAATTACGCCTCTGTGGATTGAAACAAAATCCGTATCACCCATGGGGAAGAGGAAGAAGAGAGAAAATATCTATGCTCTGGCAGTAACATAAACATGATTTTGAAAACATTACCCAGGACAGCCATGTACTTACTGTTTTGGCCTAGATAATTTACCTACTGTGTACTTCCCCAGAGAGTTATTGCACTGGCTTCTACCCATATGCCTTTGGTAAAGTGCTCTGGCTTGGAATGAAACAATTTTGCTTCCAGTATAATCTCTTTGACTCCAGAAGCTGTCCTACAGCAAGTTAGCATGAATTTTCTGACATAACCACCGAAGTCAAACTACAATCACAGCACCATAGGAGAAAGTTTGACAACAGGTATTACAAAATTGGCAGGAGATGCAACATAAAAGCATATTTTACAAATACTTTTCACATCACCACTATGACTGCCATTCTTGTGGGACTGCACCTGCAGTGCTGCATCCAGCCCTGGGGACCCCAGCATAAGACCTGGACCTCTTGGAGAAAGTCCAGAGGAGGGGCATAGTGATGATCCAAGGTTTGGAGCACATCTCCTCCTTGTGAGGACAGGCTGAGAGATTTGGGTTTGTACAGCCTGGAGAAGACTCTGTGGAGACCTTATAGCACCTTTCAGTCAGTACCTAATGGAACCTGAAGGCTGGAAAGGAACTTTTTAAAATGGCATGTAGTGACAGGACATGGGGTGATGGCTTTAAGCTGAAAGAGGGTATACTTAGATTAGATAGCAGGAAGAAATTCTGTACTGTAAGGGTGGTGAGCTGCTCTAACAGGTTGCCCAGAGTAGTCGTGGATGCCCAATCCCTGTAAGTGTTCAAGGCCAGACTGAATGGATCTTTGAGCAACCTGGTTGGGGGATGATGGAACCAGATGATTTTTAAGGTATCTTCCAAACCAAACCATTCTGATTCTATGATCAGAGCTGTACACCCAGAGGGATAAACTAAAGTGCTGATGGATTTTTCAAAGAGTACAGGATTATTCATGTACAGCTAATGACTTCAAATTTAAGTTAACTGAGTATTACTCTGCCATGGATGGACTGAGATGAAAGATGTGTCTCCTAGTAACTATCATCTTTACCATAAAGTCTGTGGCTACCAACACTATTTTTCACCAAAAATTTCCTCAGTCCAGCTCTAAAATTAACTATCTTACTGCTTTTATGATCAGACCACCAAAACAGATGTTAATTGCTGTTTTGCCGATAAACAAACAGCTTTTATCTGCAGGATTTCCTTCTAGTAAGTACTTTTCCCAGAATAAGAAGGCCAAATAATTTTAAGAAAGTGCTTAAAACCTCCTCCGGAATTGTTAATATTTCTCCAGAGAGTGACTGTTCTGGAAAAACATATTATTTCATAAATAAAATCTCTGTAAAGCAACAAGCAAATTCAGAGTTGCAGCAAGCATTGTGCTGCAGAGCTATGCAATTTGCAGCAGGGCTAATGGTTACCAGTCTAACTTTAACACTGAGGTTAAGTACAGGTAATTGTGTGACATAATTATTGCTGAAGAATCTGCTGCCTGGGCAACTTATTGCCTTCTCTATGCCTGGTGCAATGGGAAACATTTGGAAAAACTCTCACAGCTTCATAGTTAAGCTTAAAAACAATAAAGCTTTTCATTTTTGAAGTTGTGACAATACTTCCAAATTTTATTTAGGCCAATTTCAGAAATCTGAGCTGTGGCACAAACTCGAGTCTTTAATTAATGTAGGCTTAATATTTTTATTCTAGTGGCAATTAATTTTAGCATGTACATTTCACCTTTTGGATCAGTGGCTCTTTGTATTTTGGGTAATTCTAATTCATAATTTCTAGTTTTTTCATTACATAGTGACAGAAGAGAGCAAGGTAAATTCTTTCATACCTACCTACCTTTTTCTAACTTGCAATGTAAAAAATATAGTCAAGTTATTTTATTTCACATCCTGTTGTTTTATTTAGGGTTTCCTCAGCTGCAAGTCAAATTTTGGAAAGCTAGTAAATTATAAGAATGGCTTTGCCCTTTCCCTGCGTCCCTCTCTGGCAACTCCCAAACCTGTTTTTTTTTAATGAGTCAGTTCAAGATAGCCATTTATCTTATGAAAGGCTCAGAAAAGAGCCTTCCAGGCTTTCTTTTTTCCAGTTGTTGTCTGTTTTGCTTTAAAGGGAAATAAAACCTTATGTAGGAAAAAAATACTTTATTTTTCCAAAAGATGTCTGACAGATTGCAACAAGAACAAAGTACAGCGAAAAAATGACTCACACGGCCTGCAGTAGTTAACAAAACACTAAGCAAATATCAGACCTTTGTCAAAGTCCTTTTTGGGTCCAATATACATTCTTCATACTACAGAGGTAATGCCCACTTTACAGTGGCATCAGATAAAGTTCGTAAAACCATTATAACACAGTCACTAGTATCTGCTCTATGTACCAGCTTTTGACACAGTTTTATTTTCCTCCAGACGCACAAAGTATAGTCTGGAGTCAAATATAAATTTCTTCCCTTGTGTCAGGACTTCCGCCTTAACTTTAAACAGGTTTGCCTGGAATCTACCAAAAGCCTTTCATGGGTAAATATTTATTTAGTAGAAACTTTTTTGTATCTATCAATCCAAGTAGTGCCCATACAACACTATCAGAACTTTAAAAAGGGAGCAGATACACAGAATATGATGGTGTAACAGAATACATTTTTCTCTCTCAAAGCCTACAGTTATTTTTGCTACTTTTCACAACTAATTGTGAACCACATGTATAGCATGCCAAACAAACCTAAAAAGGATGTAGGTGGTAAGTCAAAAGCTGTCATGGAGGGTGCCCATCTCCCATGCCCATCTTTGCAAAAGAGGCTAAAATAAGTCAGTATAGGTTGTGATCTCTTCTGCAATATTCTAACATTAGGAAAAATAACAGACAGATATTTTATTCTTCCTGTGAAACTGCAACCCTGAGATGAGCTCAGCTGGTTAAAGCATGGTGCTAATAATGCTAAGATCATGGGTTTGATCCCACTATAGGCCATTCACTTAAGAGTTGGACTCAATGAACCTTCTGGGTCCTTTCTAACTCAGACTATTTTGTGATTCTGTGAATTTAGTAAATGTAAACAGGAGTGGAGCATCTGCCAAATTCTACACACACGCAATGTATAAACAAAGAATTACTGTCATACCTTTACTTTTATTTTCATGCCAATATTATCTCCACAATTACCTAAAGAATCTAATATTTCCGTTGTGATCACTTGTTTTGAAATGCAAAGCTTGTTTTGATCAATTTTTTTTCCCTCTCTATCTAAACCTTTCAGAAGAAGCTACAAATGAAATCAGTAAATACATTAAACCAGAGCACTCACCTCATTAAGGCTTGAGAGCACAGTGACATGAGGCACTTGTGTCCCATTCAGTGGAATACAGTGCAAAGAGTCCCAAGTCAGCTGAGACTCCAGAGAGCCATTCCAAGCAGCACAGAATACTGGCATTGCATTTATAAATAGCACAGATCTAAATAGTCTGAAATCAGCTTTATTGTTTACATGCAGTGAGCTTGGGTACCCCCGCACTGGAATCATCACAGGTCTCCCTATGCCAGAATAAGTAGACACAGGTAGATTTTATTAGATCTTTGGAGCATTTTCTGTCTTTCTTGAAGTCTGTAGATGTTTTTTATCTTATAGTTTTACTGAGGTTGCAAAATCCAATGCCAACACACGTCATTAAGACTTTCTCCCCCCCCACGTGCTCTTCCTCAGGGGTCTTTGTTTCAATTTTAAACATGATCTGGAAGAAGCTTCTTAGGTGTCGCAGAAACTCAATTCTGAGGGAGAGAAAATGACACAGTTTAAGAAAAAAAACAGAAAGCCTTTTAGCATTATGTACTAACACAGATTCCAGCAATAAGCATGGTGAATGAAATGCAAAAATATTGCTTAGTTCAATTGGAGAAACAAGGCTACAAGCTCCAAACACTCTTCTCACATGTGTTGTAGAAGTGGCTAGTGACCCCTACTGAAACCTCTGCACTCTGTATAAGCAGAGAGAGGAATGGCTGGTAATACAGCAAGACAAAATGGTGAGGGAAGAACAAAGAAAGGAGAGAAATGTACCCGGGCAACGTCATTTACTCCTGATGCTGACTCTTCATCAGGGCTATGTGAACCCCATGCCAACCTGTGACTCTCCTCCTTTCCCCTGCCAAATGTTTAAAGCAGAAACAAAACTTAAACAGGGATAGCCAAAAGGCTGGGTGCATACTTTAGGAGAGATCCTAAAGCATATGTTTGATTTGTATTACTAACTTCTCCACTTCTTAGTTAAATGTTTCATTAGAATTATATTCAGACTCAGAATTCTTCCTGTTTTCTCATTTTCAGAAAAAAAAATTCCTTTCATCATTTCAGAAAGAAAGGCACAAAGAAACTAAACAATCACACTGATCCTAAACAAACACTGACTGGAGGGTGAGTAACACAAAAAACTATAAAAAAAGAACAAATCCAAAAACAGCCAAGAAAACATTTTTACTGGCTTCTCCAAAAGAGGGAACAAGCAATTACACCAAAAGATTACAGAAGAAAATTTGTAATTGCTCCAGACAGAAGTTTGGACTCTTCCAGTCATGGCCACAAGCAAGTCTGCAGTTCTGAACAAAGATTTAATCTCCTTCAGCAATTGGTATGTGCTTTTCTTAATTTAAAGAAAGAGAACGTGGACATCCAGTTCACACATTGGCTTGTCTGCTCTACATGCTGAAAGCATAATTGCAAGCTAATCACACATATATCATTATAACAAATCAAGAGAAATTACCCACAAAATGGGAAGCAGGAGACCAAAAGCATAGGCCTGTCTGCACTATGACATCATGCGACCTCTGAAAGCCTCCTGGCAGCTCCTATTCACAGAAATTGTGAAGAAGTACAATGGAAATTGCAGGAGCAAAATTGCTTTATACACTTCAGCTGGGCATGCTGCTGCTCCTGCAATCAGATATATGCACAGGAAGAGAGGAAAATGGCAGGACCCAGAAAAAGAGAGGATGCTTTACCTATACTGGTGTGTGCTTCGGATGATCTGACATCTCTGGGGCAATCTGCTGAATTCCTCTGCAGGGTGAATGTGGGAACATTGCTCCCAATGCTATGTATACTTTCTACTGCACCTTCTGGACTGATAACTTGCCTCAGCACAGACACCAGCTCTCTCATTTCTCAAACGGATTAACAGTTGAAAGGAATAACTGAAAAATGCCTTTTCTTCCATGCCTCCCCAATTGCAAGGTTTCTGGTTGCAGCTGTAATAGGCAAATGGGCATATGCTGGCGTAATTGCTTCAATAAAGCTGACAGGCAACAAACTCTGTATCAGCCTTCTCCTTAGCTGGGTCATCTCACAGGGCTCTGGCAGTGTGACAAGAAAGCAGCCAAGCCCAAAACAGCAGGAGTGGAATGCTGAACTGCAAGGAGGGCACAGAATAAACTGTACAAATCCTAGAAGTAGTGTGGAGCCAGAGACTCAGAGAATAATCCTTAACAGTGATCAGCAAACTCTGCAACATGTTCGTGGGATCAGTTCAGTCCATACCTCTCTTTGCACATAGCTGGGCTACCCTGCATCTCTGCCTCTTCTCCCTTTTGAATAAAGGCAGAGTGAGAAAAGTATCAGCCCCCATGTACATTGGAGTGCAAGCGAAGGGGAGGCTGCCTGGGGACATCAGGGGAGAATGTAGAACCAGCAAAAGGCCAGCTTTGTCTTGTAGCAGTAGAAGCACAAGTGGTATGAGCCCTGAAAATAGGAGAGAAAGAGGCGGGAAGGTAGGGGTATGTGACGGAAGGCAAGTCTGTATTAGCTCTGAGGTTGGTCTGGGTCACGGGTGAGCACCTCAAATAATAGTGCAGGCTGTACCAACCACACAGGCACAGGCTGGAGGAATGAGAGAGGGGGTGAAAAGTACAAAGAAGGTTTATTTTGCTGAAAATTTACGCTGTGTGTTCAGGCAAGAACAAGGCAGAGCTGAACACTGCTCCTTAGGTGCACAGACAGCTACATGAGCCACACTGGAGGTCTTACAGCCAACAACAACAAGTGTAAAAAGCCTGTTTATCTAAGTCCTGTCTTTTCCCCAAAGCCTGCTAAGGATTACCAAAAAGTACACAAGAACTTCATGTATTGGGCAAAGCAACCAACTAACAGACCAATGTGAGAGAAGACCTGTGCACCAGCAGTGCATTCTTGGCTCAGTTGCCCTGGGGCCTGCACAGGGCTTTGCCTGGCAGCACTGGCAGCCCCAGCACTGCTCTCCTGAGTCCTACCAGAGACCTTCCAAGGCGGACACAGATTGAGGAACTGAGGGTGGGCACCCCCAGTCAGAGAAACAACTAAAACCATCAGCTTGGCTGGGCAGAGGCACCCTAACCCCACCTCTTGAAACTCCTAAACCCTTCCAAAGCCAAGGGTTGGGACACTCAGGCTTTCCTGTTGCTGTCCTTCCCGTAACCCTGGCTCATGCTGATCCACGTGCATGCAGACAGGTCTGTCCTGCCAGACTGACCTCTGTGAGTTAGTGGCTTGGCCAGCACCCTGCATACAGTTTTAAGCCCAGCTTGACAGAAAGGCACTCACTTCTGTGAAATATGGATGCTAAGGAAGGGGTAATGCAGATAGCTGCTGGTCATACAGACTGGTAGCCCCAATGCCACTCAGGACAGCCCTGCTCATGGTGTTGCCTGCCCTTCCACCTCCCATCCTTAGTTGAGGCAACAGATGCATCCCATGAAAATACAAAGATCTCAAAGAAATTCCCTCATTCTGATGGGATACTCCAAAGCACTTTGTCCCTGGTGTTCTCAGCAGCCAACTGAACTGTCACATTCATCCTATATTATGCTGGACAGGGAAGCCAATCTAGCATAACACAGCTTTTAAATAGCTTCAGATTCTGTAGGATGTAAGTGCTAAATGCAGAGATGTCACAGCTCTGAGAGAGAAAAGAAGAGGCAAGGATGGGGAATATGACCGTACTGCAATTTACTTCATGAGGTTGTGTATCAAATGAGTTGCTTGGGAGCCAAATATACCAGTCCTTTATAAGCAGCCCTAGTTGAGGGCATGTGGGTGCTGCATAAAAAGCTGCATTCTATCTGAACAGATCCTCATGGGACTGATGAGTCACAGATTCTCATGGAATGGCAGATTTTATGACCTGCTGCTTCAATATGTGTACTCTTGACCTTTATCCCTGCTGCATACACCTAGCTTGGGAGACGTGACAACACACCAACTTGAACTCTGCCTGCTTACAAAATAAACTAGTGCATTTGCTTGATTTTCACAGAACAAAAAAAGGGTAAAAAAATTTTAAAATACTCACAATGACGAGTGAGTGGATTGTCTCATATGCTTAACTGTGCACTTCAAACACTAATATCTACTCTTCCAAAACCTTTCACATGAATACTTACTTTACAGGGGATTACTTCCCCTCTGTGCAATGGGACACTTCCCTGTCTTCCCCTCAAAATCTGATGAATGTTGTTTCCAAGGTACCAGGAGTTGAGAAGAGCAGTTAGGTAATTTTTAGCTCTCATGTGATGGCACCACCATTCTTCAGTTATCACAGTACTGTACCTTTCACGTATACAGCACCGGTACCATGATAACCGAAAAAGGACAGTTCATACTCTTATTATTTGATGCCATTGTCAGATAAACAAACCTCCCTTCATTTGATTAAAGAATAACTGCTCAGTCTCTAGAAATAACTGTGATCTAGTAAATCACTTGCAAGTCTGATAAATTAAATTTTTGATAATGGTTGCTGTTTCCCTAACCATTTTCTCATAGAACTCAATTTGGCCACTGCTGTGAAAGATAATAAAAAGTCTTTTTATAAATACAATAAAGACTAAAGGAGGGCCAAGAAAAATCTCCATGCTTTACTGGACGCGGAGAGGAACATTGTCATCATGGATGAAGAAAAGGCTGAGATCCTAATGTCTTCTTTGCTGCAGTCTTTAACAGTAAGACTGTTATCTTCAGGGCAACCAGCCCCTTGAGCTGGGGTACAGGGAGCAGAATAGATCTCCTGTACCCCAGGAGGATCTAGTTAGTGGCTGGCTGTACAGCTTAGACACTCACATGTCTATGGGGCAGGATGGTATTCATTCAAGGGTACTGAGGGAGCTGGCAGAAGCGCTCACCAGCTGCCCTCCATTATGTAGCATCAGTCCTGGCTAAATGAGCAGGTCCCAGAGGACTGAAGGTGGGCCAGTGTGGTGCTTATATCAGAAGAGTCAAAAGGAGGACCCAGGGAACTATAGTAACAGCTCATGGCTTGGATGGGTGCCCTCTTCACTGGGTATGTCTGTATGGCTGAGACCAGATAGTGGGGGTGGATGGAGTTACATCCAGCTGGTGGCCGGTCACCAGCAGTGTTCCCCAGGGCTCAGTACTGGGGCCAGTTCTTCATCAATGACCTGTACGACGGGATTGAGTGCCCCCTCAGTCAGTTTGCAGATGACACCAAGATGGGTGGTAGTGTTGACCTGCTGGAGGGTAGGAGGGCTCTGCAGAGGGATCTGGACATGCTGGATCATGGGCTGAGGTCAATTGTGTGAGGTTCAACAAGGCCCAGTGCCGGGTCCTGCCCTTGGGTCACAACAACCCCAGGCAATGCCACAGGCTGGGGCAGAGTGGCTGCAAAGCTGCCCACAGGAAAAGGACCTGGGGGTGCTGGTGATGATGCCTTTTCCTGGTCTTAAAATCAAGAGTCATACACTGTTAGAAGTGGAAAAGGGATTTTACCTTTATTTTAAGGATCCTTAGGTGCACATGTCCAGGTCATATACATCAAGATGCACCCTGCCCCAGTCTGCCCCCAAAGATTGGGTATAACATTATATTAGCATATCTATCAAAGATTCCCCAATGAGAGGTTCAAGTGAGCCCCCCTCCTCAAGGAACCTTCCCCTGGACAGTTCTATCTTGGTATACAGAATGTGTTCTGGAGAGGACCTTGGGGTCTGGGGCACACTGATCCCTAGCTACGAAGCTTCTAAAATGTTTAGTCTCTTAGCTCGACAAACAAGTCCAAGAATGTAGGCAAAAAGCACCAGGAATACAGAAGTTGTAAAAAGGTATAACAGGGATATAAAAGAAAAGGCAGAAATCTTCATGGCATCAGTGACAGCAGCTGAACATGAGCCAGGGTGTGCCCAGGTGGCCAAGAAGGCCAATGGCATCCTGACAGCAACAGTGTGGCCAGCAGGACCAGGGCAGGGATTGTTCCCCTGTACTCGGCACTGGTGAAGCCACACTTGAATCCTGTGGTCAGTTCTGGGCCACTCTAAGAAAGACATGGAGGTGCTGGAGCGCGTCCAGAGAAGGGCAATGGAGCTGGTGAAGGGTCTAGAGAGTAAGTCCCATGAGGAGCAGCTGAAGGAGCTGGGCGTGTTTAGCCTGAAGAAAAGGAGGCTCAGAGGAGACCTTACTGCTCTCTACAACTCCCTGAAAGGAGGGTGTACCCACGTGGGGCTCAGTCTCTTCTCCTAGGCAACAAGTGACAGGATTAGAGGAATTCGCCTCAAGCTGCACCAGGGAAGGTTCAGATTGGACATCAGGAAGAGCTTTGTCACTGCAAGGGTTGTTAAGAACTGAAATGGGCCACCCATGGTGGTAGTGGAGTCACAATCTGCAAAGTGTTAAAGGAACAACCAGACCTAGCACTGTGGTCTAGTTGAGAAATAGTATTCAGTCAAAAGTTGGATTTGATGACCTTGGACATCTCTTCCAGCCTTGATGATTCTGTGATTCTGTAACCTGTGTTTACAACTAGCAATATAAGAAATTTATTTCTTTCTATCCTCTGAACATCTAACAGCTGCAGACAAATCTTTAGTAAAAACTGAGACTGAAGGACCTGCTGCCTTGATAAAACCTTGAAATAGCACATAGCTCCATGAACTGAAGTCTTAAGCTGTTTCATAGGAAAAATCACAGCTTTAGAGTTTGACTAGCCCTTTGAAATACGACATTTAATGAGACAGCTACAGAGAGAGTACTAGGGAAAACATAGTGGTGTATACTAGGCACCAAAAAGCAAACTGATGTACACATACATTCCAGGTCAAGAACCATCAATAAATCCTGTCTCTGCAATTCTCAGAAACAGGAATAATATAGAACAGTAAGGGACTCATCTAACACGTAGAAACAAACTCGAGGCAACTTACACCACTTGTCTCATTTGAAGTCAGGTACAAGTTGTTCTATTTGTAACCACAGGCAAAGTCTTCCATATATAAAAATAGCTGTGTGCAACAAAACTAGTGAATTAAAACACGACTGTGTAATTTAACTGAACAAAACAACTTACGTATATGGAGATAGAGGTCCCAACAGGACTTTGGAAACATCCCGCTGTCCAAGGGTCATAAGGAGCAGAGCAAGGCTCTGATTTGTTGAATCTACACAGCCTCCCTGCAAACCAAAATGTTTTAATAATTAATCTCTGTACAAACCAGAAATTTAGATGAGAGGAGAGTAACAAAGGCAAAATATACACTTAAAAGGCTGAAATACCACTCCCAATTTTTAAGGGCCAAGAAGATAAAAATCTAGATTTTTTAACAATGACAAATTCATTTCACATGGCTGGCTGGGAAAGGAACAGAACTAAAACAAAACCCAGTAAGAAGGTCACATTAAACATCCCTCCTAACCTGTTTTAACATCCCAGAGTGTAGACACTGAAGAATTTCTTTGCAGTAAATTGAAAAGAGGTATTAGCTCTAGTTCATATGCCTTTGAAGATACCATGAATTCCAGCATTTTATGATAATGATAGTTACCTTTGGACAAACAGTTCAGTGTTAGCAGGTGCAAACAAGCAAGTTAAAAGTTATTTAGCACTTATCCACAAAAACACTTGCTGCTAACTTTTGTGGGTTTACATTTGTAAAACATTTGCCCTCCATAATTAAAATGGAAGATTTTTTTTATTGCTAAGTGAGCGAGCCATACATAAAATTAAGTAGAACTACACATACTCCTATTTGACTGTAGTAAGTCATATATGCAAGGTAAACTGTACTGTATGTGGAAGGTGTTTACTATGATGCATACATTAATTGGAACTGGAAGACTAGAACTAGAAATGAGAATTGTTTACAAAGCTGGAATATAAATTTAAAGGGATACTTCCAGTCAAGACTGCTGTAGAGAGAATTTACCAACTACTGCTATGCAAAACCACTGAAAACAGAAAAAATATCTGATTATATTGGACTGTCCTTATATTCATACTGATCCACAGCCACATGAAATCTATGAACAGTTTTCTGCTGCATCAGGCCTAATGCTAAGTCCTCTGAATAGGGTCTCTGAAGAGAATGAAACTAAAACCTCATCTTTCTAAAACCAAGTTCTGTAATGAGGTAATCTGACAGTTACCTTTGTCGACAAGGAAGGTAACATATCATAATTTCAAGAGATAACACTAGCCAAAAAGTCAATAAATTTTGCACTAGATAGATTAAGAAAATCAGTCAATGTGACAACCTCGGCACATTTACTCAGTGAGAGGCAGAAAGGAGAACCTTTCCAAGGGGAGATACTGAAGATTTAATTTTCGAGATGGCCTTGCTTCTGTGTGACAAGCCTCAGCTCCATTCTTCTGAAAAAGTCTCTGCATTTCATACAACTAACTACACCACAGCGAAATAAGTAGCTTTATAACATTCACTACCATGACACAACTCCAAAACATGCTCTTACAGCAGTACTTGGCCTTTTAACTGTGTGAACTTGCCATATCAAAGTGAAGTTCACGTACTCAACATAATGCCTTCTATGGGACTGATAAAAATTGTGCTTTATCTTGAGTGAACAGGGTATCTGCAGAATTTGCTGGTGCAATCTAGAGCCACAGATCTCACCAGTTGTATTTGCCAATGAGAAACATGTACAAGAAGCAGATAAGAGTTTGGTAAGGAGTACTCATGACACCGGACTGTCTGTATTTGTAGTTCAGTTAATAATTCAAAAATGCTCATTATTTGGATGAAAATTTTACATTTTCTGTGCTTGGTTTTTTGTTTCTCTACAGCTAAAGACATTATAAAATGTTTTTGTAATCAAATTTATACAAAAGCTTCAGTCAGCATGGAGACAAACATGTCCTAAGCAATATATCAAAACACAATGCATCCACCATGTCCTACATGCAGCAAGAGCTCTCTTGCTGCAGCGAGTCAGTCATCCCCAGTACTGCTGTGCAGTAGCAATCTGTTATCCCCATTTGTGGTGGTGCACTCCCCCCTGTCCCCTTGGGCCACTCTACGATCTCCTCAGGAATTCTCATTAGACATTGACCTTGATTAATGGCTCCTGGGCAGTTAAGCTCATCTTGAGCTTATGAGAAAGTCTGTTCCTAGGAACTTCTGCCTAACGAACTGCTGTTTTCTAATGAACAGCCTTGGAACATTATTTTTGTCTAAATCATAGCCCAGGTGGAACAATACTATTGTTACTGTACCTTTTGAGGAAAATTTCAGTAACAACTGACCCAGATTGCGGCCAGGATGGAGAGAGAAGGCTAAAGCCAAGCATCTCACAACCCTTTAGGCAGCAGTACTAAGTGAGGGTCCTTGAGTTCTCCTGGACCACAGCAGGCTGCACCAGCGCCTCCCTCTAAGTGGTACGGCTCTTGAAGCTCAACAACCCCCAAGTCTCCAAATCTTGGAGAACAATCACCAAAAGCTGTTGACAGGGCCTGGGCTGATACACTCAACCCTCAAAGCTTAACCCTTCACCTGTTGACAGGTACAGAGGCATCTGACCTAAATATTTTACTAAACTTGAGGGGAATTTTTATCCTTTTCATATACTTCTTTGTGTCTATGTCTGTGCATGTATGAATTGATCTTAGTACATTACAGCAAGCGTGGTATGAACGTTGCCATCTCTTAATTTACAACTAAGTTACTACTGTGCTTATAGTAAATCTTACCGAATCATTTTGTAAATGTTAGTCACAGAATCACAGAATGTTAAAGACTGGAAGGGATCACAACAGATCAGCTGGTCCAACCTCCCTGCTCAAGCAGGATCACCCCAGTGTACATGGCACAGGATTGCATCCAGACAGTTCTTGAATATCTCCAGTGAGGGAGACTCCACAGCCTCCCTGGGCAATCTGTTCCAGTGTGCAATCACCTGCACTGTAAAGGATATGTAAAAATATCTTCCTCATATACAGGTGGAACTTCCTGTGCATTCGTTTCTGTCCATTGCCTCTGGCCCTATTGCCTGGCACCACCAAGAAGAGCTTGGATCCATCTTCCTGGCATCCTCCCTTTAGATATACTGGAAAGATCCCCTGTCAGTCATCTCTTCTCAATGCCAAACAGGCCCAGTTCTCTTGGCCTTTTGTCATAAGAGAGATGCTCCAGTCCTTTAATCATCTTTGTCATCCTCCTCTGGACTTGCTCCAGGAGCTCCATGTCTCTCTTGTCCTGAGGAGCCCAGAACTGGGCACAAATCTCCAGATGTGGCCTCCCCAGGGCTGAGTAGAGGGGCAGGATCACCTCCCTCAACCTCCTGGCAATGCTCTTCCTAATGCCCTCCAGGATACCACTGGCTTTCTTGGCCACCAGGACATGCAGAGCTGGCTCATGGACAGCTTGTTGTCCATCAGGATCCACAGAGCTGCTCCCCAGCAGGCCAGCCCCTAGCCTCTGCTGGTGCCCAGGGTTTTTCTTCCCCACATGCAGGACTCTGCACTTGCCTTTGTTGCATTTCAGAAGGTTCTTCTCTGTCCATCTCTCCACCCTGTCAAGGCCCTTCTGAAGGTCTGCACAGCCCTCTGGGGTATCGGCCACTCCTCCCAGCTTTGTATCGTCAGTGAACTCACTGAGGAGGCATTTGTACAAAGGCAGCATTCACTAACTCTGCTCCCTCTGTGTCCTGTGTTAACACAGTCCCCCTCCCTTTTAGTATCAGGCCCATATTATCCTTTTATCTTTTGTTATTGATGTATTTGAAAAAGCCCTTCTTGTTGTCCTTGACATTCTTTGCCAGACTTAATTCCAGGTGGACCTTGGCTTTCCTTGTCTCATTTCTACTTACTCTGACAACCTCTCTATATTCATGTCAAGTGACCTGACCCTGCTTACAGCTCCTGTGTATTTCCTGCTTACCCTTGATAATGAGAGGAGTTCTTTATTTATCCATCAGGTCTCTTTTCCCCTTTGCCTGATATCTTGCACATTTGGATGCATTGTTCTTGAGCCTGGAGAAAGTGATCCTTGAATATCAACCAACTCTCTTGCACCCTTCAAGGTCTCTTGGACCCTGTGAGGCTTGTTTCCATGACATTCTCCACGAAGATCTCCCTGAAGAAGCTAAAGTTAGCTCTCCTGAAGTCCATGGTTGTAAACTTACTGCCCTGCTTTCCCCTCATCCTGCTGAGGATGAGGTACTGAATTCCACACTGCACACCTCCAGCAAGGCCTTCCCTGTTTGTTAGTATGAGTTGAGCGGCACACCATTCCCTGTGGGATTCTCCACTGCCTGTGTCAGGAAATTGTCATCAGTGCTTTCCTGGAACCTCCTGGGCTGTTTGTGTTTCACTGTGCTGGTTCTGCAGCAGATGTCAGGGTAGTTAAAGTCCCCCAAAAGAACCAGGGCCTGTGATGTTGAGGCTGCTTCATGGTGCCTGTAGGAGGCCTCATTTGCTTCCTCCTTCTGATCAGGCAGCAAACACCCACAACAGTGTCTCCCTTACTAGTCTGCCCTTTTATCCTGACACATAAGCTCATCATCCAACCCAAGACAGAGCTCAATATGTTCCAGGTGTTGCCTCACACAGGGGACAAGTCCGCCACCCTGTCTTCCTGGACTGTCTCTCCTTTATGACAACATTCCAGTCACATGAACTATCCCACCATGTCTCTGTAATCACAATAAGATCAAAGGCCTGTGACTACATGCAGGTCTCTAGCTCATCTTGTTTGTTCCCCATACTGTGTGCACTGGTGCACATGCACTTTACAGAAGTATTTGATTGTGTCAACATTCCAGTAGTCAATGATTAAATGCTGCTACATCCTTTAGACAAATCGTTGATCAAGTCTGAGGGTACATTTGGCAAGGGGTCCACTTTTGGGACCCAAAGGGAGGATCTCCCTTACTCCTTCTGCAGCATCATCCTTTTCCATCCTTACCCTTTTGCATTCCCGTTCTCTGCATAAATCATTGTCGATTCATTCTAATCCAATTTTTCTTTATGTGCTTCATCTGTATAGTAAGCAATAGTGAACCTTGCCATCAAACTTTGTTGCACGTCAACAAATTTATACAAAAACTTGCTTTTGTTGCTACTTTTGCCAGTGATTTAAGTGATCTAAACCACTCATTTGTAACACCATTCCTACATAGGCAGTTCCTAGACAGTGACATTAAGTGATTACTTGTAATCTAATGACTGAACAGTAACTTCTGCCAAATGAAGGACTTAACACTCAAAAGGAGGCCAAGCCTTTTTCTATCAATCCACCTGCTTACTCAAGAGTGAAAAATTAAACACAACACTCCCAAAAGAAATGGGATGGGCAAAGTCGGAGCCAGAAACATTTGTTCCAAAATAGCTGGCACTCATTATCAATGTAGAACGCAGCTTCTAGACTGTATTAATTCAGTTTATGGCAGTTTCTCCATTATTGTTTACACTGACTACAGAGCCAGATCCAGCTAGTTGTGACAATTAGACATAGATCACTTAAAATCCCATCCATTTTTACATGTTATACAAATACTACAGCTGACATGTACATACAAATATCACAACTCTGTGTATTGGACAACAGTGTTTCAAAAAGGTTTATTCTTCTGAGCTTGAGCCTGTCTTTGATTGAGTGTTAGTTATATTTTGGCATACATGCAATTTCCCCCTTTACCTGTGCGGTACATATTTGCAGGACTCAGTAATTTGTTATGTGTAGGGTAACAAATTATTGCAGAGGGTTTGTATTTAGGTTTTTGGGATTTGGGGTTTTTTTCCAGAATAATGGAGCAGAACCTTACTACACTGAAGTAAGACCATCTTGCAAATTACGCCATCAGTGAAATCCTTCACTCATTTTAGCTCTAGTTCAATAAATCCAACAGCCTTAGCCCTCCTGCCCTTCCAAGATCCCCCAGCAACTCGGCCTTTCTTCATTAAAGAATTCAGCCTCAAACAGGTATACAAACTCCCCTATTTTTCATGATCACAAAGAATATAAAAATTAAATCCTTTTCCAGTTCTTCCAGGCCTTTCCATTCTGCCAATTACTCTCTGTATAAAGCTCCCATAAACAATGCCTTTCAAAGACAAGAGTTAAAATCCTTGCTGGCCTTCCACAATTAAGCTTCAGAAAGAACTGCATATGGATTTGTAATGACAATGCTAATCAGTCACTCCATTGTCCCCTCTTGCAGAGCCACTGCAATTAAGGCACTGTGCCACTTATCATTAGTCAATTAGCTCTGACATCTTTCCATCAACAAATGTGCATCAAAAAAGTTCTGCTGATTCCAAGAATCATACAACCTATTTAATTTCCTTTTGAAGGCTTAATAAAAGAACATTTAGCAAGACTCAAATCCTTAGATTTCCTAGGTGGTAAAGTTTACACAATAGCAAGTGCTTTATGAAACATCCCTGGACCCCTTTCAACAGTAATGAACTCCAGCAGATTTAGGTGATCCCAACACCTAAAGGTGATCCCTTTTAAAGAGAATTGTCTCCAGTGCTCTCAGGCTGCCCTTGTCTGGTCAACCCTCCCCGGCTCCCACAGCATAGTACCTACTGGCAAAAACACAGATGATGAAATAATCTCATAAAGAGAAGATCTAAACACAAGAAAATAAATTCTCCCTTGAGCCCTGTATTCAACAAGTAGGTTGGCGTAAAAAGACATGGGATATAGAGACTGCCCATTCAGAGCAATCTATTCTTGCTTTCTCAAATTTTTAGTTTCATTAAACATATTATCTAGGCAAACATAAAAAAAATAGTGTATTAAACCTAAACAAACACTGCACACTTTGCAACATGTTTTTATATCCTCTCTGGGTTCAACACTAAATCAAACAGACCTAATAAAAACAAACAAACAAAAAAAACCCCACAAAAAACCAAATGTCCAAAACCCAAACACTCTAAAAAAGCCCATCCCAAAACAAAAAACAAACTAACCCCCAAAAAATACAAAAGAAAGAAAATGAGAAAGTAACCTTCTCTTTCAACATTCAGGCTGGCACTGTATGACCACATATCATACATAAATTCAAATGTGTATTCTGAAAACTACATAATGAAACCCATCATATTGCCTATGGTAGAGGGAGAGGGGAATTCACTAAATAATGGCTAAGCACTCCAATAGATAACTAGCACAATAGCCAAAAATGCTAGCAAACTAGAATTTTTCCACAGTGAGCTGCTGTAGTGAAGGACAAACAGCCTGTAGTCTGCACTGCATTTTTCAGTCACCCACACATAAGACACCCACACATAAAAGAGTCTTCCAGGAGCACCAGCAGTATCATAGCAAGCCACAGCTAACAACCCCACTCACTCAGAATCTGATCCTCAAAGACACCGAAACCTGGTAGCCTATTACTTTATGATTCAAAGACTTGCCTGACCCTGCTTCCTCCTCAAATGTTTTTTTCCTGCTGCCTTGAGAGCCTTACTACCCTTTGCAGAATTTGACTCATCATATTGAAATGGCTGCAGTACACTAAAGGAGAAAGTTACTTGCTTTAGGCCTTTCCAGCCCTCTTCATTTCATAAGTTCTCTGACATCTGACTCTATGCAAAGCATAATATCTGGACAAATTCCCCCACTAGTTTTAATCTGTCAAGTGCTGAACTGCTTCCAAAGGGAAAAAAATACCTATTGCTGCTAATAAAAGTATGTGGAAGCTGGATTTTTGATGTCTCTGGACATCTGACTACCTGAAGATATTTTCCAAGACATTTACACGAAGCAACAGATGTACCAAAAGATTTGTACAATTTACCCCTGAAATAAAAAAAACTACGTGACACTACATAATTCCAGAAACAGACGTATGTTTCAGTCACTAGTTGTGACTACAGTCTCCACACATGCTGGACTTTCAAATGCCGGGCGTCTAGATTGTACCCAGAAACCCAGGAAGAAGATTCTGTAGGTGGCATTTCTATGAGATAAGAAACCTGGGCTAGAAAAGTTCTTTAGCAACACAGTGCATATACTGTATAAACAAAGAAAAAATATTAATGGAAGACTGGAAAAAGTGACCAGATGATAATTCAAACAGATGAAGGATTTGCAGCAGGGAAAGGGAAAAATAATATGGGCACAGATGAACAATCTGTCACAGGTATGGATGTGATTTATGAGGCTGAGCGGCATTTTTGTAATTAACTACATTCCCTAAGACAGAATCTCAATAATGGAAGTCTTAATGCTTTGCAAAGTCAGACAGGTTATTACAGTACAGAGTAACTACTTGGTTTTTAAAATAATGAGTAAAATTTGTAGATGACTGCCTCCTAAAGGCCAAACGTATTTTATCAATACTGAAAAACAAGTTATTTTAATATTTGTGGAGATACAAAACAAAGTGGCTGGAAGGTTCTTTATTAAATTAGAAACTCATCAGGGTGCTATCTGCCAAGTCATTTGCAAGACTGAAAGCTGCTCATCTGTAAAATTCTTGCCACATCTGAAAATCATTTTAATTAAGGAAAAAAGCTATGCTGAAGAAAACTGCGATGCACTTAGAATTCCTAAGTAAACACCATCCTCGCTCCCTTCCAACAACCCATTCAGCCAATTCTTCATACAACCAACAATTCTCAGCACGTTTGACTTCGTCATCATCATCACAAAGTGGTCAACATGGAGGCCTGCTGGGTTTTTTCCCCCTTCTGCTCCCTCCTATGTTCTTCTACTCATAATGTCCCATTCCAACCACTAGTTTAGAAGCACTGACTATATTACCAATCTATCTTATTTTACAAATTAGCAGCCCACACAAAGCTAACTGAATTCCATTGCAGACAAAAAGCAACAGAAGAAGAATTTCCCAGTCCCATGTTTCAAAATAACACATATTAGACACTGGAAATAACTTACCCCAGTAAGTGATTACACTGTTAAAGGAACCATTCAAAACTGCTTTTTACCTGGATGAAGACACTGGCAGCATCAGATCATTTGTCTGTTTGGATCTGAGCGTGTCTGAGGGTACCACCAAACCACCTATCCCTTTACCAATTTTATCACCTCCTTCCCTTACATCTATATATGCAAAACACATTGGCCACTTACTCTGTAGACCTCCTCAAGCAGCAGCTTAGCACAATTCTGGCCCAGTTCCTCAGGAAGCACAGCTGCTCCCTGGCCCTGAGGGTTTGAGGCTAGCTCAGCACTGAGAATAGTGCCATTGATGGTTTCTGCAGTAAGGCACATGCCAAAACCTGGTGATCTGAAAGAAAGGGAAAAAGTGCATTTGATTTAAGGATGAAACTGGAGTAATGAGCCAAGAACTTCAAGTCATAAACAGCTCCTCCTATAGGATGACAAACGTCCTGGTTGATAGAATAGATTCACTCTGGAAAAAGAAAATTAACAGCAGTATTTAAAAGTCGAACCCAGTACCACTTGCCACAAAGCCCTCTATGCTGGCTTTTCCTGGGCCAAACTCTTCAAACAGGAAAAACTAAAAAGAAAATAAAAAGCCATCCATCTCAGAAATGCTATTTTTTTTTTTAATAAAGGAGGGTATCTTTCACATTTATTTGTGTTTGATAAACATTTCAAAGGCATCTGGTGTTTCTTCTCTGTGACATTCAAAACCAAAACGACCCTCCTTTAAGTCTTCAGCTCTTTCCCCTTAAACCTCAATATTTAGCAAGATTAGACCAATTAATATCAGGGATACTGGTGTCATACTGGACTCATACTTAAGATGAATGTCACAACACAGTAGCATCAGAAATCCAGCCATGTTGAAATGGATTCAGTTCCTCTTCCCAAGCTGTTGTTTATCCCTCTTCATGAGCTACATGTAGTAAAAATAATGTTGCTGTCCCAATTCATTTGACTTTTTAAATTTTATAAACAGATGAACAAAAAATTGAGACCCCAAAACCACACAGCTCCCAGAAAAATTTTTACAATTCTGATCCTATTAAACAGTCTGGAGCCATTAGTTACAAACCTGGGATATTAAATACGATGAAGGATTGGAAAAGACAAAAAATACTAAAAAAATATTTAACAATTCCTAGGTTTGTAAACTTTTGAATCTAACAAATTTTAAGGTAATATTTCAAAAATCAGAAACAGTGAAAGAAAACATGCATGCCTGCATTTGACCATACAGACAGAATGCAAACAAATGAGTTATCCAGAATCTTTTAACCTCAAGGAAGAATGACAAGAGGACAACAGAGATGACAGATACCAGCAAAATTGTCTGAACTGCATCCACCACTTCTGTCTTCTGCCAGAAGTGGAAGTACAGTAAATTAATTTTTCAGTCCTCACTAGTGAGAAGACACTCCTTCAGCCATTCAGCAGAGGACAACCCATACTGCTTTAACACTTCCTTAAGACACCTTGGTCCCATCCTTAATATTACCATTTCCATCAGAAGGTGTACAGTCAGCTTTGAGTGTTGGTTTCCTCAACATACCTTTGATCTTAATCTCTCTTCAAAGCAACAGATTTAAATATGAAGGGAACTCAATTTGCCTTTAGTGCCAGTAATTATATATTGCATTCCTTGTTTAAGAAAACACACTTCTATCCCTGTTACATAAATAAAACAAATGTATCTAGTGAATCACCCTTTTTTTTCCTTGTGAGAAATATTTATTTCAAGTCAACAAAATCGAAGATTGTGATCTAAAACTCAGTAAAATTAGATCAGGACACCCTAGCAGATGAACAAATGCAGAATTACGTGTCTGTTTCCTGTAAATTCTGAATACTCACTTTCCAGAGCTGACCCCCTTCATATGATCTGTGTAGATATAGATGTCTGGGAGGAATTTATTCAGGATGCCCCTTGCAGATTCCACCATTCTGTTTGCCATCTGTGGTGACACCCGGACAGAGTATCTGCGTTTCTGAGCTAAGAAATCCATTGTGGTCACAGAGGAATTGAAAGCAGAGACTGACAAAAGTGAAGACACCCCAGTGCATTATTTCAGAAAATGTGTTTTATACATCTATTCATGGGCTCTTGTCCATGTTCCTGTACTTAGAGAACCATATGCACATAAGTGCTTTCTACAGTCTTTTCATTTAAATACACAGTTGTGACAGTGTGTCATAAAGTAAAAGAAGAAACAGGCTGCAAATCTCCACCTCTGGCACAAAATTTGACCTCATTCCTGCTTTCTTTTTGAGTAATCAATGCCGGATCATGTTTAGGACTCCCAATCACAAATTAAATTACATGTTGGCCACTGCTTAAAACAGTTTTGTGTAAGAGATTTCTACCTTCTTCCTAAAATGACAGCAGATTCATGACAGATACCATTCAAAGGCCGCAAGAGAAAAATAAAACCAAAAAGAAACAAACCATCCAAAACTGACTAGATTTGCAGTTGTTTGAAAAAGTGAGGAGTTCACAACAGTATTTTGTGCCCTTATCTTCACGTGGAAGTAAAACCTTCTCCTCTTCCATCTGCAATGGTACTACCAAAGGCAAAGAGACAAAGAACTTTCTTTCAAAACACACCAAAAAGCTCAGTGTGTGCTGCAAGATGTAAACTGAACTAAGATTTAAACTCCCATCCAGTTTCTGCTAAACTATTAACTGCCAAGATGTCACCTATTCAATGCACAACTAAACTACATTTGTTACTACTGAATTTAAACACAAGGTACAATTTCTTTTAGTGCCGCTACATTATGTGATGGTATTTTAACTTTTTCTTGCTATTGAAAAGATTTTAAATACTGCTAATCAGTTTTAAATTTATTTACTTGCTTACAGATATTTTTGAACAGCAATGTTTTGAACACAGCAGTTTTGAGGCATGGTTCTGAAATCCAGTTGTATGACCCCTCCGTGTAATGTTACCCTGTGTTACCCAGATACATGCTCAGCAACATGGGTGCACTTCTGCGACTTGCAAGTTAGGGGACATTTTTTTAATAAGCAAACTCATTTAAAAGTAGAAAAACTGACTAACAAACAAAAAGGATACGCAGTTCCCCTGATGCGCTTGATTTTTCCAGGGTCTGTGAACTGAACAGGCTGCAAGACTTTTCTCACTGGGCAAGCAAACAGTATCTCTCCACCCCCTTTGGGAGGCATTCCTCTTCGGTTGATCTAGAACAAATAACGGAGGGAAAAAAGCAGGTTATTAAGTAGTATAAATTATGTATCTACACACCCCAAAATTACATCTTTATTTCACATAGTACAATATTAAAAAAAAAATTGCCCTAGGGTATATTACCATGTCCTGCAGCCATAAGGAGGAGGAGGGGTGAAGATCCAGCAGGCAGGAATTGTGCAGCAAGATTGATTTATTTAATAATTTTACAAACTCTTTTATAGACTTTTTTCTTCATAGTCTAATTGGACAAAGGATCAGCCACCCTTTGGGGTGATTGGCTAAAGTCCTTTGTCAAAAGTCCATTGTCAAAATATTTTTCTACTATACTATAAACAAGACTTTTCAAGGCTGCAGTTGTTTGGTTGTTTACATAACTCTGTTACCTCTTCTGTGAGAAAGAAAAGTCTCTAACGGGCTTAGAAAATAGCAAGAAAATCCTTGCTAGCAGCATTTTTGTATCCACAATACAAAATGTTTTAAGTAGGGACATTGTAGGGACATTATGTGAATACAGGCAAGAAAACTACATCCTATAGGCAGAAACGGATTTCGCACCAAAACTAAAAGCAGGCGTTGATTTCCTTTTCACTCTCACATATAGTAAGGCATGGCTTCCCAAAAGGAAACAGTGCAAAACCAAACAAAAACATCTTTACCGAAACAACCTTGGCTCGAGACTTGTCTCTATAGCAAATCTGCACCTTGCTGCTGAGGAGACTAGAACTACTCGATTTGAGCTCAGTTGGTTAGAGTATGGTGTTGATAATGCCAAGGTCATGGCTTTGATCCCCACATGGGCCATTCACTTAAGAGTTAGACCTGATGATCCTTACAGGTCCCTTCCAACTCAGAATATTCTGTATGTGAGGGACTAGAACGAAATCATTCCCACTAACGGGTCGGTTTAGCCTGACCCAGTCCCACCATTCCAAACCAAGGGTGGAGCTGAGACATGGGCCAGTGAGTGGGTCTGGGTAAGGAGGCCCACAGCCAGACAGGGCAGGGCTGTGGGGAGCTGGAGCCAGCCCTGCTGCAGGGTCACAGGAGTAGAGGCTGACAGTGTCAGGACAATGACACGGGCACTTGGGCAGGGTGGGTGGAAGCACCCCAGTGTGAGGTTTTGCAGAGCAAGGCACCAGCAGGCCCCAGTAGTGCAGCCAGGCCCTTCACACATTTCTCCAATCTAAAAGAAACCTGAACATTGTTTTAGATCCGGATTTACTGGGCCTCTGAAGACTGTAGTCTTTAAGAAAAGCTTCTTTGCTGTATTTTCCAAACTGAAAGCAAACCTCAACTACCCAAATACAGATCCAGCCCTCCTACAGGTGAAATGGTTAACAATTCTATTTTTACTCCCTAGCCCCAAGCATGGGGCAGAATGAACAAGTAGAAATAAAAAAATAAATGAACTGAAAAGCAACAAAAAGCAAAAGGTTTCTTAGTTTTCTTTGGAGATTAAGAAAAGTCACTACTTTCTCCTTACCCTCTCTATCACTGTGTGGCTTGTAGCCACAACTAATTAATTATCTGTTGTTAGAGACAGAAATCCACAGCAAGCACATAGCCCTGTGAACTACTTCAGGAGTATCATTTCAACACATGCTTGAAAAGAAAGGAGCAAACTGTCTTACCTTGATATCCAGACTTTCACCATCAATTCCAAACTTCTTCAGAAGGGGTAGAGCTGTTGCCTTAAGGACATCAACCTATGGAACACAGAATTTAGTAAACAGACTCTCTATTGGATGCTAGGTTAGTCAGTAATTTTAAAAATTACTAAATTATGAGGTAACTAATAAAGACAAGTCTTCTTCATAGAAGGTATTTTATGGGAAGACATAGGAATGCAGCACAGAGAGCTTCATCTAGTTAGACTACCACAGTACATCGTTACTAAAACAATTTCCTAGAACAAATTACTGGCAGATGGAATTTCCTATTCTGGCTTTCTTCCTCAGCCTGATTTTGAATGCCATTATGTAAAACAGCTTACTTGTTTCTCTGAACATTGAAACATTTCTCCGAATATTTCTATTATTGAGAAAATAATATTCTTCTGTTATTACTACAAAATTCCTATAGTTAAATAAATTAATGCAAGAACCACTGCATTTTTTCAAACATCACTGCAAGAGCAGGCCCTTGATTTGGCAGAAAGTTCCATCTTCTGTTAACAACTTCTTTTTACCCGTTTCTAAGAAAAAAACGTTTATAGATAGCTTCTATTGAAGCACTTAAAAGAGTCTGAAGTGGGCAACACATAATCAATGTACTCCCTTTTAAGCCAGATGCTCACCAGTTTTAGGTCTGAATAGAATTATCCTTGCCATTGCTCTTCCTAATTCCTAAGACTACAGGGACTGCCCTCTTCTTCCCTCTTCTGAAACTTCAGTAGCTTTGCCAAAAGTGATAAAAATTATTTAGCTGTGCAACAGCACAGGGAGTTACCCAAGACAAACAGCTGTGGATTGACAGGATCAGGACAACATGACCAAAAAGAAACTAAACACAGATGAAGGAAACAGTCATGATGTAGACAGCATTTGAGGAGGCAGATAAAAAGCACCCTCTTTTCCATGCCTTCAGCCAGAATTCACAATTCTTGAGCTTCCTTTTGTCTGCTTAGAAGAGAGTGCAAGCCACTGACATAATAGTAGCACAAATGTGTGAACATTCTGTTAGAGGTACCTGAGGAGCTATGAGTGTATCTTGCAGTTCTTGTTCTTCAAATCCTGCTGGACAACATACTGCCTTTCTTACAGAGAGGCAGTTGGTGGTGTTTTTAATGGTAGTATCAGTATTTGAATGCCTTCATTTTAAAAAAACAAACTTGTAAGCTAATGCTTAACTTTTTATACTTACAAAGTTGATGGTGTTTTACAGCCACGCCACCTTGATTTGGCCCTTCAGTGGTATTCATTAACTATACAAATTTGACTTTTGGAGCAAAGCCTTTACTAACATTCATGTGCACAAGCATGTGAATACCACTGGCAGAAGTTTTAACAAGCGATCTGGTTCAAATTAAAATTACACAACATTTCTGCCTCCTGCTTATGAAACAAAACATACCAGTAAAAAAGAAAAGCTTTACTGTGTAGGAAAGAACTCAAAAAACTTCAAGACTTGTCACAGTTTTCAGTCCTCAAATTCCAGGCATAATACTTATAGGTACCAGACAGACAAATAATAAGACTGACTGTTCCAATTTTGCAGCCTAAATAGAGGAGGCAACCAGAAGTATTTGAAGAACAGGAAAGGGCTGTTCTGCCTCACAGACAAGTGGGGAGTTGGGCAGGATGTGAAGTATTTCACCAAAAATCAGAAAACAGCAGCTCAACTGAGTTGTAAACCCATTTTTCTAGCCTTTTGCCTATCCTCAGCCATAAACCCCATCCTTCAGCTCCCCTTGGAGGGCAGTTTTCCATTTCAGAACAAACAACATAACATCAGGTTGCAGCAAAACAGATGGATTGTAAAACTGAGGGTATACCTCACCACAAATGACAACATGCTAAGTCCCATAGATACTGCTTATTTACAAAGCTGTGTAAATGCAAATCACTTCCCTTTAAAGAAATCTACAACAGCTAGGAAAAAGGAAGAAAAGTAACTTTTAGAATCCCTTATCCAGTGCAAAGATGTTAAAAAAAAACAACAAAAAACCCAGATAGCACTACAGCACATGGCTACCTAAGAAAGGGAAAAGCATCGGTTGGCCTGCATATCCATTAGCATTGCACAGATCATTGAGTCCCACCGTACATAAGTGTTGTTTCATGAAAAAGGGCCTACACTGGGACAAGGGGGAAGAGAAAAACAGAGTTTCACAAGGAAAAAAGAAAAGAAGGGAGAAGAAAACTCAGTAGGAAAAACTTGTTTTCTACAGACAACTGTTGAATTTTGATTAAGATTGAAGATTACTGCTCCTAAGTTAAAACTTCATACGCTAGTCTCATGTCAGCATGACAGTCATTTGAACTCAAAGCCCCATGGCATAGCTGTAAAAAACCTTCAATACTTGGAAACACAAACATTAAGAACAGTTATTCTAAAACCGGTTACTGCAGCTGTATCTAAATGTCAGAATAACACACATAGAGACAGAAAGGAAAATAGGAGCTATCATTTGCGTGCCACCTCCATTTCCTTCAAAAACACACTTTACAAAGACACCCCCTGCATACATAATCACTACACAGAGAAACTTTTAAGTGCCTCAACCCAGTCCCACATGGTTGGTTCCACAAGCTACCCAGGGTCAGATCTCACCAGTGACTGCACGGGAGAACATAATGCAAGTGTAGGATGCCAATGAACAGTTCAGGCTGGTATTCCAAAGGCTTATCTCTTCCTGACAAGCATGAGCAAAGTAGTATTTCTCTCACCCATTTAGGATGTGTCACTCACACAGTAATAATACTGCGCAATATTATTGTAGAATCATGGAATGTTTTGGGGTTGGAAGGGACCTTAAAGATCATCTAGTCCCACATGCCCCTGCCTAGGGCAGGGACACCTTCACTAGACCATGTCCCCATCCAACCTAGTTTTAAACACTGCCAGGGTTGTGGCATCCACAACTTCTCAGGCCGATCTGTTCTGTCTAATAACACTCCCAGTAATGTGTATAATATTATCAGTAGTAATGTCACCACAGTCCCGCTTGGAACAAGTGCATGTTCAGTGGCCACAGTATTCTTTTGGACTTATGCCAGTTGTCAAAGAGCTTTCCATTGCACCCTATTGGTGGGTTATTAATGTATGTAAACAAGCACTAAAGTAAACACACACTCATACTCCAGGAACCCAGCCTAACCTGTGCCTCACTGAACTCAGCTAAGTCTTTCCTTCCACAAGATATCCTTCAGAAACACTCTTCCTCTCACCTGGACCTCTTCTACTCTCCTCACGGCAGGAGATCCACAATATTCCCTTGCATCCACCTGACAAGGAGGTGTCTGGTAAAGAGCAACCTCAAACCACACAGCAATCACATCCCACAAATACTTTTGAGGCTGTGTAAAAGCCAAGATCTCAGTGCTGAGAGTGGACTTCACAAAGCCCAGGGGGTCAGCCAACTGTCCACTGCTACCTTGAGAGAAAGGTCACACTCCTCTGGTTGCACACATATTCCTGATACCTGCCTCATTGATGCCTCCCACTGGCTACAGCTCTTCATAAACTGCTCCACTTCCCCATGGGTTCACAAGTACTCCCAGCAAACCTGCTCCAGCATGGGCTCCCCCCTCCACGGGCCTGCAGGTCCTGCTGGGACCCTGCTCCAGTGCAGGCTTCCCATGGGTTCACAGCCACATTCAGGCATCCACCTGCTCCAGCGTGGGGTTCTGCACAGGCTGCAGGTGGATATATGTTCCACTGTCAACATTTATGGATTGCAGGACAGCTGCCTCACCATGGTCTTCATTATGGGCTACAGGAGAATCTCTGCTCCAGCACATGGAACACCTCCTATTTTTCACTGACCCTGCTGTCTGCAGGGCTGTTTCTCTCACATATTCTCACTCTTCTCTCCAGTGGCAGGTTCCACAGTTCCAGCCCCCCACTCTTCCTCCTTAAAGCTGTTACCCCAGCAGTGCTACCACCATCACTGATGGGCTCAGCCTTGGCCAGCAGTGGGTCTGTCTTGGAGCCAGCCGACCTGGCCTCTGTTGGATGAGGGGGAAGCTTCTGTCAGCTTCTTACAGAAGCCACCTCTGTAGCATCCCAGCTAACAAAACCTGGCCATGCAAATCCACTACAACCCACCCACTTGAAATAGAGATGTTCTTACATGAAAAGCAGCAGGGAAAACACCTAGCTCATTTTAAACTCCCACAATGTAGTCATATTGGTTTGCCTTTCCATCTTCTCCTTGGAAAGCAGAAAGCATACAGATGGACAAACAAATTTAAGCATCCCTTTTTGGGCAAGCATAGGTAACAATTGTTCACCCAGTTTATAAACACCCTCTGTCTACTGAAAAATAAAAGCCCAAATCAAATTAAAACCCAGTTTCCATTTACTTAAGCATACAAATCAATTAGTGTAGCACTTAAATTTGTGCTTTTAGTCTCAACAACCAGCAGAGCCACATTCTATACAAAACAACTTGTAAAAGTCCTTAAAGTCCTTATTGGTGTGCACCAGGATTAATGTTTACTCAGGCAAGTTAAATAGACACAAACCAGGTTTAAACCCATTTTAGGACCTGGTATTCTGTGATAACCACTTAAAAAGTTAAGAAGTATGAGTCACAGTAACTGAAGTTGTTACTGTGTTGTCACTAACAACTACTGTGTAGCTGCTACTACAGCACAATGAACTTAAGATGTAACTCTTTACATGTATTTTATTTACATTAGTGTCAGGAGCTTGGAGTCAGCTGATGTATGCCAACCCACTTGTCTGAGCTTTCGCAAGTGTGAGCACCCTTCAAACACAAACTGGCCTTAATTCTTGCACCGATTTGAACTAAGATAGTTTAACCTCAGGCCCATGTGACTGATGCCCAAAAGGGGATAATTTCCAGAATCAAGACTCAGTTGCTTAGATGAGTGTCCGAATTTCCTTGAAAGCAATATGAAATTGGACAACTCTTCATCTCCAGGTTATGCAAGAATTTCTCCATAGTGATTAAATAGTCAACAAAAAAGGACTTATTTGATTCTTACTACTTACCAGTTACATTAAGTACTTTTAATTACAATGACTGAAAGGGTAGCAAAAAATGCTTCCTCTTTTTTTTCTTTTAGTGCTGTGTACAACCCACTTTGATTATCCTTTGACTCATATGGATGTCTTACAGAGACGCAGGTGAGAGAGTGAGTTTTTTAAATGACCAGGGAAGCACAGCTGAAAAGTCATAAATTCTAGCAGGACTCAGGGGCTCGTGTAGTATTGTAGTTATACTTCACAGGTATTTGTATTCACTTAAACTGGTTAAGTTTTCAGATGACTGTGTGTCCTTAACCTACTCAGAGGAAAACAGACAATGTCCAATCACGAGTCAAAAAGGAAAGAGTAATGCTGTTCTCTAAAAACAAGTTTATGTTGGGAGTTTTTGGAGAAAAATAAATAAAGAGCATAACCACTAATCATATTCAGCATTCTGAATGTCTCCCACAATTAGTTTTTGTAACAACACTGGTACAAAACAAAGGACTGCAGATCAGTAATAGAAATCAAGGCAAGCATTTCATAGCCATTTGACCTACCACACCTCTGGCATGTTTCTGAAGAACCAGAGAGTTATTACATACTTTTGTTACTGTAATTTCTTAATCATCATGTGACTTTTATTTCTAATAGAAAGAAGGCTTGACAGCAGCAGTGATATGACTATGTCCACATCCAACAGAAAAGAAAGATTCCTTCCTTTTTGCATTTTTTCAAATTTTAAAGACACTTTCTTCTTTATACAGTAAATACACATGTGGGTTAAGAGAAATAATCCATTGAAATCCTAAGAGATGAGGAGAACCACACGTGTGGCAGGGCCCCACACTGCTTTTAAAAGGAGTTTGCAGGGGAGAAGACAGGAGCAGTACAGAACTGAAAATCATAAGGGCGATTACAAACTGAAGTTTAGTGTGATACAGTTTAGCAGGTGCTTCTTTGACTGGAAGAGTTTGCTAATGCTGCAACAATGGATACTTCTGGGTGTGACAGATGATAAAAATGCAACATGTTTTAGACACTTCTTCCTAATCTTGTTATTTTAGGGGGAAAAAATATCCTCCTCTGATACTTAAACTTTAGTACTTACCGAAGGATCTACTTGATCATTTGTTACTCCCCTCAAGACAATCTTCAATGGGTGCTTCATGAAAGGTGCCAAGCAGAGCAAACTCTCCAAATAGTAGCCAATACCACGACTGGGGCTGCAGTCGTGTTCCAGCGAGCCTCCATACAGAAGACCAGGCTGATAATACAAGGTAGTACCTGGGGAAGAGGCATGGGGAGCAAACCAAATGAGGGCACTGTAACAACACCGGCCATTACTACAGCATAAAAACACTTTGCAACAATGTATGTGGGCAAATCAGAGGCAGAAGACTATATGGAAAGTGGTTGCACTTCCAGCACACTGTCTACATGTCTGCAGCTAATAAATGGGTCAACACATGAGTGTCTCTCTGTCCTGCACATCACTTTCCTCCTTTCCCTTCCCCCAAAACCAAGAGATTTCTTAGCAATCTCCAAGATGCTGATACAAGCAATTGCTATCCTCCACAGAAGCTAAACCTTCAACAGTTCATCAGGTCATTAGTGTCTTGGCATATTTGATGGTAATTCATTTGCTTTACCGACCAACTGAAAATCATCAGGATCCTAAAAAAAAAAAAAAAAACCAAAAAAACCCTCAGACAAGGAGAGGTTTTTATGTGGGATGCTTCTCACTCTAATCAAACCCTTTACTAAGCATGAATAAGCAAGCAGTCTGGCTAAGAAGTTTGCCTCTGTAGAGGGTAAATCTTCTTTTTCTTCTACAAAAATTGATTCTGGTACAGAGGAACCTTTCCCCACTATGAAATTCTGCATGCCTAACAAAATACTGATTTTAATTCTCGGGCAGTACAGTTTCCTTAGCTCTCTGCATTATGGTGGAGCACTGATGTTCTTGCATCTGACCAGTTATTGCAAAACTTGTCAACTTTGTTATTTCTGATCTTCTCAGTAAATCATATCTGAACACCTACCTCTGTCAAGACAAGACTTCGGTTCCACTGCAGAAACTGATAAATCCTGGAGACCAGAACAGACAAAGCAGAAAAAAACAGATCTTACCTGTTTGGTTTATTTCAATCCGTGAGCCATTGGTCACTTTGTCAATCAGGCGAATAAAACTTGCTTCAAAATCTAAGGAGTAAGAGCACAGACAGAATTATAAACTTTCTTAAAAGTTCATCACCTTACTTGTATTTTTGCCCTTTCCTGCCTTCCACGACAGTAAGGCTACTCTCAAACTTCAAGTTGTGGTATAATGCTACCACATGTGAAAAGGCATCTGTAAAAACAGAGATGTTAATGTGAGCCTCCACGCTCATAAGCATCTCAAATCAATTGAGATGCCCTCAGATGAGGCAGCTAGACTAGTCACACTCCTCTCTCTGGCACACAGCACATAATACAAGTGGACATTTCTGACCACAGCGGCTTGAGAGATCACTCTTGCCCAGGATAAAATCTTTGACAATTTACATTTTGCTCTGTACAAAGCAAAACATACAAATCATAGCAAACAGGATCCCATATATTGAAGCATGACAACCTAATAACAGCTTCACGTTATTCTGTGTAAAAGTGCTAGCTTAAAAGAAGGGGACATTTAGACACGAAGTGATGCTGCTGCGTAGCTGTTCCACGAAGTTGTCTGCAGAGTCTAAAATTTTCCATTTCCAAAACAGTTATGGACATACTTAGGGCTAGAGAAACTAAGTCTTCCCACTGCCTCTTTTCTTGCTTCCTGTGTTCACTATACTGTAGCAGTTGCTGCGGAAGTAATTCCTCAGTTTCTCTTGATTGTGTGGACTCTTACTCAGAGGCAATGGAAAGGACAAGCAAATTTAACCAAAAACAAAACCAAAAAATACCAACCAACCAACACCAAAAAGGAAACAACAACACCACTAAAAAAAAGCCATCCCAGGAGGAATATGCTAGTATTCCAGCACCCCAGCATGGTACAGACCCAATATCAAGGAAGATAGGTGAACATATGCAGAATTCAAAACACAGGTAATTTTAAGAGCCAACAGCATCTGCATAATTGTTTATAGGTTGCAAAACTCCCTTAACAATAACCCCAAGTTATTTCTTACACAGTAATCAGATTTTTCTTTCTCTATGTGACTGTAGGATGTAACAGATATTTAAACCACAGAGCTACCTGCAGAATTAACAGATTGTCAATATTTGCATAACATGATTGATGCCTCAGAACCAATACTGGTTCTTCTCTCTGTTATGACAATTTCTAAACTATGACAGCTTATATGTTTATAAAGTTTATATGACAGCACTGGAGCATCTTCCAGTGCAAGAGTGTATCCTGGTGAGCACACGTTTCACTCTTCAAGAACACCAGCAGCAGAGTTTACAAATGCTCCAGTAATGAAAAGTAAAAAAGAACTGCATGTTGATCAACATAAACCAGGATTTGTTGTTACTATTTTTCTGTTACAGTCACAGTTTACACTTGAAGCCATAATTTAAAAAGGCAGTTCAAATACTCTTTAAAAAACATGTCAATATCTACAAACCTCACCACCACCAAATGCTCCACGGTGATAATAAATACTTTGGGTCATGGTAAATGTTAAGTCAAGCACACAAGAATGCTTTGGCAGTTTCTGAGTAGATTTTTTAGCTACAAACTGAAGGCTCCTCAGGAGGCAGAGAAGCATCTACTCCTGTTCTGAACTTCACAACAGGGCTCCTTGCCCAAAAAATAACTGAACAATAATGTTTCTTCCTCAAACTCTATCCTATTGTTTCCTTACTTCAGTTTATGATGGAATTCATCCTGGTATGCCAAAGGCTTTGTACAAGAATGACGAGGGTCCTCCCTAAGAAAGGTGTCCCTGAAACAAATCTGCAGAAATGAGAATCAATGGATTTCACCTCTTTCATCTTTACTGTTTCGGCAAACCCTGACAAAAATCAAAGCATAAAATGTGACCCATTAAAACTGCGTGAACGTCAGCTCCCACAAACACACAGAGCACACGACGCTTGGGCACAGGCACGTGGCAGAAACGACGGTCCGAGAGTCAGGGAATTAATTCTGCCATCCCGACTGTGAAGCGACCGTCACGGGGACGAGAACCGGGGCTGGAGCGAGGCTCACGCACACCCAGCGACCCGGTCAGAGCCCCGCCAGGCGCGGAGCGAACGGCGCTGCCCCGCGGGGCGGGAGAGGCGGACGGGCAGTGCCAGCCCCGTCCCACCGGGACGGCTCGGCAGGGCAGCACAGCCCCGGCCGCCCGCACCGGCCCTTGATGGCCCACTCCAGAGAAAAGCTGTGATCTCGGGAAAGGCAGGGCTGCCGAGCCGAGCCGAATCAGCGGGACGCGGATGGTACTGCCCCGTCCCCGCCCGCCCCGCCGGGCAGCGAGGCACAGACCGGCGGGTGTGTGACATTTCCCCTGCTCTGGCCTCCTTCACCGTCCCTGCCCGCTCCCAGGCCTCCTCCTCCTCCCAAAGCCCCGCGACCCACGTGTGACAGCTACACCGGAGATGGGTGTGCGGAGCGCCCAGGGGAGAGCCCATCCGCGGGGAGACACCGGTACGCAGCTGGGTGCCCCCTCCTCGGTGGGACCCGCCGAGATGGAGCCCGGGCTGTCCCAGCTCCCGCTGCGGGGTTGGCCCTGCTCGGCAGCAGGTCCCAGGCACAGCCGGCACCGGAGCTCCGCCGCCCCCCGACCTCCTCCCCCGCGGTCGCCGGTGCCGCCGCTCACCGCGGAGGCCGGGGTCCTCCTCCTTGGCGCGGATCTTGCGGATCTTCAGCGGGCGCCCGCTGAGCGTGGCCAGCACCAGGCGCTGCCGCAGGAAGTTGCATCCCGTGTAGCTGAGGCACTGCGCCTCGCCCGCCGCGCCGCCCGCCATCCCGCCGCCCACGTGGTTGGAACAGGAAGCGCTGGGACAGCGGCGGGGGCAAAGGGCAGGGGGCGGGCGGGCTCTGGGAGCGGTCGCACCGCCCCCGTGCTTCGCATCGGCACGGACCGCGGCGCGGCCGGGAGCGCTCGGCGGCGGGGCCGCGGTGAGAAGGCTCGGGCTGATTGTCGCGACAGCGGTGGTAGCTTCTGCCTTTTCCTCTGCTCTCGCAGCCTGCGTGTTTTTAGTTGAAACTTAAGGAATGTGGAAGTGTCGGGAAATGTGTCTGACCGAAGCCCGGTGCCCGGCCCGCTGCTCTTCCGGGCGGTGCGGGCTCTCCCTCGGCGGGCGGGTAAGGACGGCCCGGAGCGGAACGTGGGGCCTGCACAAGGGTACTGTCCCCACATCGAAATGAGTCAGTTTCTGGGAACACGTTCCTTAGGCAGTACTTTTCAGTAATTCATCCCTGTCTACCTTAAGGAAAACTGAGCGGTGGAATGAGTCCTGCTTTCGGTCCTTGGGACGGCCTGTTTGCTTAATGACAGTGACAGGGTCCTCCTGTCCTTAAGGAGGAGACTGACTAATGCTTTCAGTCTCTTATGTTAAGAGAAACGTGGATTATAGTAGAGGTGTGACAATGTCGAATGTTAGGCTATATTTACGTGTCCAGAAAAAGAAGTTTCTTAGAATGGAATAGTCTAGTTGGAAGGGATGTACAAGAATCGTTTAGCCCAGCTGCCTGAGCACTTCAGGACTGACCCAAAGGTAAAGCAGGTTGGGGGCACTGTACAGATGCCCCTTACACACTGACAGGCTCAGAGTATCATCAGGCTTGACCAGGCTCTCTATAAAGAAATGCTTCCTGATGGTGAATCCAAACCTCCCCTGGCACAGCTTTGAGCCATTGCCACACATCTATCACTGGATCCCAGGGAGGAGAGATCAGCACCTCCCTCTCCACTTCTCCTCCTCAGGAAGCTGTAGAGAGCAAGGACGTTGCCCCTCAGCCTCCTTTTCTCCAACCTAGACAAGCCCAAAGCCCTTAGCAGCTCCTCACAGTGTCCAGTCCTTCCACCATCTGTCTTGCCTTCTGCAGACACCTTCAAGGACCTTCCCATCATTCTGAAATGGTGGAGCCCAGAGCTGCAGCCAGCACTCAGGGGGAGGCCCTGCCCCAGCGCTGGGCACGGAGGGCCAGTCACCTCTTTGGATGGCTGGTGACGCCGAGTTTGGTGCACCCAGGATGGGTTTGCTGCCCTCCTGGCTGCCAGGGCACGCTGCTGGCTGCCGTGGAGCCTGCTGCCAGCCAGCACCCCCAGAGCCCTCTCTGCAGCCCCAGAGCTGCCCCTCTCCCAGCTTAGCCTCGTGTCTGGCATTTCTCTATCCCAGGTGCAGAATCTGGCTTTTTGACTTGTCATTTGCATGTCACTGGTGATGGCCCAGTGCTCCACTGTATCCAGATCCCTCTCTCTGCAAGGACCCTTGTCCCTCAAGAGAGTCAACAGCACCTTCCAGTTTGGTACAGCAGAAGTCAGACTGTTTTCCTTACCAACAGTAACCATTTTTTATTTTACTAAATTGTTTTTCAGATACTAAAACTTTTTTTTTTTTTTTTTTTAATCCATGATAGGCACACTTTACAGAAACTGGATGAAGTAAACCACCTATTATTAGCTGCTTGCTGACTTTTGTGATCAGCATGCATAAGGATTTTTGTCATATTGATAAACCTGTCTGCAAGCTTCATATCACAGAGTAACCCTGATTTGGTTTGGAAGGGACCTTTAAATATCATCTAGTCAACCCTCATACTGTGGGCAGGAACACCTTCCACTCTACCAGATTGCTGAAAGCCCCATCCAACCTGGCCTTCAACACTTACAGGTCCCCATTGGGCATCCACAACTTCTGTAGCCAACTTGTGCCAGTGCCTCACCACCTTCGCTGTAGAAAAATTTTTCTTTATGTCTAATTTAAATCTACCCTTTTTCAGTTTAAAACTCTTGCCCTTTGTCCTGTCACTACTTCTTAGCAAAATTTTTCCCTCTGTCTCTGTGATAAGCCCCCTTAAATACTGCAAGACTGCAATGAGCTCTCACCAAGGCCCTCTCTTGTCCAGGCTGAACAATCTCAGCTTTTTCAGCCTTTCCTCAAGGAGAAGTTATTCCAGCACATCGATAATGTTTGTGGCCCACATCTAGACTAGCTTAATCAGGTCCATGTCACAGAATCACAGTCAGAATCACAGAATTTATTAGGTTGGAAAAGACCTTTGAGATCATCAAGTCCAACCCATGACCAAACATCACCTTGTCAACTTGACCATGGCACTGAGTGCCACATCCAGTCTTTCCTTAAACACCTCCAGGGACAGTGACTCCACCACATCCCTGGGCAGCCAATTCCAGTGTCCAATCACCCTTTCTGTAAAGAAATTCTTCCTAATGTCCAACCTAAATCTTCCCTGGCACAACTTAAGACTGTGTCCTCTTGTATTTCCTGAAGTGAGGACTCCAGAGCTGGATGCAGAAATCCAGGTGGGGTCTCACAAGTGTGGAGTAGAAAAGGGCAGTCATGTCCCTTGATCAGCTGGGACACTGCTCTATATGCTCAAGTCCAATTTTTCACATACCAGTATCCCAAATTTCTTCTCCACTTAATCTGTTTACCATCCAGCCTGTACAGATGGTGTGGATTTCCCCGACCCAGTGCTAAGGTAAAAAATCAAATCCAGAAGAATTATACATCTAAATCAAAAGACCACATCTGTGCAGAAACTAAGCCCAAGAATTTTTTTTAAAGGAAGCAGTTTGAGAAACTTGTGGAAAGTTAGGATCAAAAAATGACAGCAGTTAAACAGCATTAGTTCACACAAGCAATACCCAAGATTTCTGAGATACGGGCAAAAATATCTAGAGTTATTCATGATTCGTATGCAGATGAACCTCTCCATCTTTTTAGAAAAAGAGAGTTTTATTATGGAGAGTTTTGTGGAATCAAAGAAATGTAGCTTTCTGAGAGTAAGAAAGTAGTTGCCAGTTGCGGCCCTGATCTAGGACATAAGACAAAAGAGGGTGGGCCTTGGCCAGCAGAAATTCTTTTCTGTAATGCACTGAGCAGAACTAAGAGAAAACTGTGTGTGTGAGGAAGGTAAAGAACGTACATATCTTCTCAGAGCTAGTAAATCTATGTTCAACCTTCACAAAAATTCTTAAAACTTTCTTGATAAATCAGTGGTTTCTTTTCCTGCTTACAAACAATTAAATTCAATCAAGTCTCTGCATAATTCCTTTGGGTTTCAGAGTTTGGAGAGTATTTCGGAATTCCAGAACAAAGAGTGCTAAACTTCATGATTAACGGAGAAGAAATCTGACACTTACCATTTCCTATTTTCAGGGAACAATTTTGTCTCCTTTCAGTCATTCACAGGCCTTTTAGAATAATCACAGGATAGTAGTTAAAGAACAGTTTGCTGTAAGGTTGTCAGTATGGGATATGATAGAGAATGAACACTCCCACTGAAATCAAGAGGGTCTTCTTCTGTGAAGACGGCTGTGTAAAAGGCTTTCAGATGCTGCAACTGGAACTATATTTTTCACTGCATTGTCTGAACTCCGTATCTTAGAGTTGCATTGAAAATATCTAGTCAAATATGTCTACTTTAAATGAACTCTCTGCTGTGGTTCATTTCTCTTCCTTTGTGTACGCCCCTGCTCTCCCACACATGTATTTTTAGTTCTGCCCATCCTGTCCTTCTTCTGTGACTTCCAATTACTTGCTATCATCTGTTAACAATTTGCAAGTATTTGCTTTATGTCAAGGCATGAGAAAACAAAATTGGGAAAACACTCTTCCCCAAAAATGGCCTCTACTTCTAGCCATCAAATTAATACCTGAAAAAGTCTGATTGCCCAAAACCCCTCCAGAATTTTCTTATGTAACTGAAATAAGATACTTCTGTGAAAAATCACTGGTAGATAGACTGAAAAACACTACTCTGCTGGTATAATGTAAGTATCCTTGTAATAAGAACTCTATCTGTCGTAAAAATACCCAGTGACATAGAAGAGGGATTTTCTTTCCCTGGGAGTGCTGGTAGCTTGCTGTCCTAGATGTTCAAGGATTTCTGGAGTCAGGAAAAAGCTTTTTATCAACGTCCTAGGGGTGGCACAGAGAGACTGAGTGGCACCTCACAGATGCATAAGATGTCATGATCTGGGCAGCTGTTACAATTTAATCTCAAAATGTAAAGCTGTTACTGGTTTACCTTTAATACTCAGGGGAAATGTTAATTTTCATTTAATCAAAGGTTGGAGAACATGACAGTCTGCTGGTGTTTTAATCACTTGCAATAGATAATACAGAAAAGGTCATTACAGAAATTTCCAAAAGATCTCTGCCATTTGCTAATGTATGAGGGCTCCAAGTATCAAAAAAATTAACACTGTTTTCTGAATTTCTGTTAGTTTACATTATCTCCCAAGAGTTTTCACACAGTCTCAGAAACACAGCTGTGTAACTTCTCTTTTACTGTGACTTAATGTTTTTTCCTATTTATGTGTATTTTGAGGGAGATCTAAACAATCTGTGCTGAGTGGTTTTTATAGGACTACAATTACGAAGTCCAAATACAGCTCAAAAGAACCACTGGGAGAGCAGAAATGTTTTTCAAATAATTAAAATTCTGTATTTGATTATTATCAATCTGTGACTGCAATAAAGTATTGCCACTGCTAGTAATGGGACATAAGCCTTGTACTAAGTTTCCAAGGCATCAGAACAGAAGCTTGTCAGATTTGCACTGCCTGAATGTTCTTTGATCTGCTTGCAGCTTTGCTTCGCTTCCTTTAATTGTGAGAGCAGTTTTGACAGGTTTCCTATGGCTAATTTATTTTTCTTGTATTAATTGTTTTCTGAAATGCAGACCTGGAGCTGGACACAACTGGTTTAGCAAAAAAGGCAAAGAAACTACCTAATACATGTGGCAGGTACTGTATATAGTAAAATCAGATGTAAGAGCTGCAGATTAGTGAAGAAAAAGCAAGGTGTAAAGTTGTGTTAGCAAGCATACAGAAATAACTCCAAGAGAACCACAGAGGAGTGAAGGAGCAGCTGTCAACACAAGCATGACATTCGTCCTGGTGAGGGACTCCAGATGCTGACGACTCACTGTAAACCCATCCCCCTCACCTGAGTGAGACCATGACCTTGGGGCCTAGGGAAGGAGGGAAGAGAGGTGACACAATACCAGGAGAATGGTAGAAACTAAGAAGTGTGTGTGGAGGAATTAATTATTTGTATAATAAATAATAAAACTTAATAATGGTAATTCAGCATAAACATGTAGTTTCTGTAATAATTACATCTGAATTAATAATTATTGAATGAGACTGTTAGGATTTCAGTTATGTTAACAGTAGATTTTTTACTTTATAAATAAGGTGCATTTCATCTTTGTCATAAATAAGGTTTTAAGTGTAACAAGCTTGGTGTACTGGCAATAAATTTCTGTCTGAAGAATACACATTAACTAGGAAACTTGGAGTTTCGGAACAACCCATGTTATGTTTAAGTGTTAATTTGCTATACTCAGCCATCTGAGAGGAATAATTCATTAGGCTGGTTAATTAAGGTAGGAGTGACACCACAAAAATGATACTGTTATAGCGCTCTTTGTAATAAAACACTATATAAATCTAAAAAAAGAATCACAGCTCTAAATGTTTGGTTTGTAAAGAGCTCTGTATTTGCTACTTTAAAGGAAACAGTTCAACAACATTTCATTCCATATATTTCAAAACTAAAAATATGCTCCTCAAATATTCTTGATGGTATACATTTTTTTGAGGGAGAGTTTTCAGCTGTGTTGTGTATCTATGTTAGACTTCATTGGATAGGTATTTCATGCATTTTTAAAGAAAACATGATTAATGGGGTATCTTGTTTAACAAATCAAACATCACAGTCTAATCCAGTTTGGAATCCAGATCTGCAGTCCAATCTGTGGACCAAAGCAAGGTCAGACTGGGTTGCTCAGGGCTTTATCCAGTTGGATCTTAAAAACCTCAGAGAGCTGATTCTACTAATACTTAGATTCCACTGCCTCATTTACTGAGTCTTGCCACTCATCTTAGTAAGGAGCCTGTCGCTGCCTTCTCAGTAACCTTCTTGTGGGTGCTAGGAGGCTGCTAGTAGGTACTCCTGAACCCTCTCTCCAGTCTGAATAAGCATGGTTCCATCTGCCTGTGGCAGTGTCTCTTCTCCAGCCGCCGGTCATCTTGGTCACTCCCTTCTAAGCCTGCCCCAAATGATCAATGCCTGTTTTGTACTGGAGGGCCAGTACTGGCCACAGTATGCAGATGTGGCCTAAGAAGTGCCTAATACAAGGGGACAACTGTTTTCACTGATGTAGTGGCTACCGTCCTGTTAATATGGCTCAGGATGTTAGTGGCCACATGCTGGATGGTGCTTAGCTAGCTGTAGACCAGTTCTTCCCAGTCTTCTTTGGCAGAGCTTCTGCCTTGCTGGTCTGTCCCCAGCTTCCACTACTGGAAGCAGCTGGTGTGTCCTGGGTGCAGGACTTTGTACCTGCCTTTGCTGAATTTTGTCAGCATCCTGCTTAGCCCCTTTTCCCACCTGTTCCTGCAGAACTCCACCTCCTGCCCCTAAGGCCATCCACTCAGGCCACACGGTTTGTTGTTACTCACAGAACTGATGAGGGTGCACTCTCTCTGCTACCAGGGTTATTCACAGACGCTAGAAACAACAAAGCGCCAGGACAGACCCTGGAAAAACACACTCGTTAATGGCTTTTGGTAGGGTACAAAACGCTGAGCACTACACTTCAATTCCAGCTGGTTTTTCACCCACCTCATTGTCCACCCATCCACCAGATGAGATACCAGAGGAGGTACAAAAATTCTGTGGGAGACCATGTCAGATGTCCTGCCGAAGTCAGTATACTATAACTTCTTCCTCTTGTGAGTAACCATTTCATTTTGATACAAAGTATTACACTTGGGAAGTAGTTACCCACTAGTACTAAAGAAATTCTGTATCAAACTCAGAAGAAAGGATTTAGATCTCCAAGGAGCATACCTGACAGCAACTCTCTGGACGATTTAAGGCTTTAAAAGCCTCTTTAAAGAATTTATAGTGTTTGAAAAGAATGCTGAGAAATATGAAAGATTATTTATTGGCATGATCATTTGGATTTGTTTGAAACAAGGTTTTGATTACTGTTCAGTCACCACAAGGGTTAATTCTACACTCACTAAGCAAGAGTTAGGATTTTAATTTATAACTGTAGGCTACATGTGCAAAAAAGATTAATCAGAATACAGTGCAAGTTGTGTTACATGAATATTGACTACTCTGTTAAGATGTGAATAATTAAGTCTGAACAAAGAGGATAAAATGTCATTTTCGAAACAGCAAAATGAGAGCCGCCAAAAAAAAGCGCTTGCCTGTCTTACACAGAATAGCTGTGTAAAGATTTGTATACAAACTAGTGAATCATTGACCCATTATTTCCTTTTCCACTTCTGAGTATGTTACAACTCTTGCACAAAACTACTAGGGCAAGGTTTGGACTTCAGCAAAGATAGCCAAGGAAAGGGGAACAATAATTTCTGTTACTTTCTATTTTTTGTAATCTAAGTACCCACTTCTGTTCTACAAAAGCCGTATCCTAGTAAGAACCTCTGTATGCATGAGAAGTGCCTTTCTATCCATTTCCACCCCTTCTTCAAGAATCTGTTATGAAGTTCAGAGAGGTTTCTAAACAGTCTTTAACAAAGGGATTGTCTTAGTATTCCTGTCTGGAATTCTGAGCTGCTCAATAGTGCCTGTAGAGAGGCTGAACCTTAGGCTTCTCTTTAAACAGGCAGATAAATCATTGCTGCTTTTTTTACATGGTGGCATTGGAGATTACTTATCTCTCTAAAAAGTTGTATTTGCTGGATATGTATTTCATATAATACTGTCCATTTTCCCATGTATTTGCTTTAGGAATATTTATCATCACTTTTTGTGAACTTCTGCCATTCAGAAATCTCTGAACTGTGGAGCTTAAAACAAATAGTGTAGCTTCCAACATCCAAATGCCTTTTGTTGCCAAATTTTGTTTAAGACTGTGGTGCTTTGGCAGACTGAGTTGTTGCCTGGGAACACTGCTGGAGCCCTGAATGTTTCACTGTTTCTGACTACTACAATCTGGAATAGACGTATTACTAGGTTCATTTATGAAGGTTCACATTTCTCAGTGTAGTGAACTTTATGCTCATAGAACTCTATGTGCTAAGCCAGTGCCTTCATACTTAATGGTTAAAGTAATTTATTTTGTTGACTGGGGAGTTTTGGGGCTATATTCCCATTTCCTTACTGTTCCAAAGTACCAAACAACCGTTTGAATATTTTCTAGTGGCTTTACTTGTCCCAATGTAAAACTGTTGAAATGAAACGGGGTTTAAAAACAGGAATCTAAATTTCATTAATGTTTTGGCTGTAGCTCTACTTTCTGCTCACTTTTTCTCTGTGGCCCTTCTGGTACAGCGGTTGAGATGCATCAGCGTCTCCAGAACCTTTAGGAGGAAGGCTCACTTCTCCTTCTGTGGACACGACAGTGAACACTCAGAAAATGGGACAATCTTCTATTTCGGCCAAAACATTGTGTTCTGCTGTAGCTGAGAATCACTGAATCGTATCTGTGGGAAAGGACCTCTGGGTGTTTGGAAGAACAGTACTCAGAACAAGGACAACCTGCAGCCGTTCGCATTCAAGTATCTTAAACAAAACTCAGGCACAGCTCGTTATGAAAGCAGCTGCCTGCTGCCAGGCAGTGAGAGCTTGTTTGTGAGAGATCAGCAAGAGCAGGGCTGCTGCATGGGGGTGGATGAGCTCAGCAAAGTCACCCACAGCCTCAGGGCAGCTGGGCAGGGCAGTGGCAGCAATGGGACGTGTCAGTAGTCAAGCCGTCATCAGGTGACAGCCAGGTAAGGAGCCATGTCCCAGCTCGGTTTGGGAAATAGTTGTGATAGTTCAGGGAAGTGGTGGAGTCACCATTCCTGGGGATATTTAAAAGGTGGACTTGTATCAATTTGTGGCATGATTTAGGGGTGGACTGGCAAAGTTGGATTACGTATTGGGCTCGGTGACACTCAAGGTCTTTTTCAAACTAAGCGATTCTGTGACTGAGGGGGCGGCAGGGGCTGACGGCTCGGGGAGCAGCCAAAACGGGCCTCCTGGGCAGAGGGGTGTGGGGCAGCTGGTCAGGGCCGGTTTGAACAGTGATGCCTGAACGCGGTCTGATGCGACATTCTGAGATGCAATTTGCTCTAGTTATCTTTTTATTATCATTATTCATCTATCCCTCCCTCCTCCCGTGCATTTACGTAAAGGATCTTTCCTTCCTGCCTCTGATTGACAGCCGGAGAAGCTGCCACTGCGTTTCCCTGGGAGGACCGGCCGGGGCTCCCCGCCGGTGCGAGGCGGCGCTCCCCGGGAAGGCGGCGCTCCTCCCGCGGCAGGAGGGGCAGGAGCAGCGGGAGCAGCATGGTGGTGCCGCCGCTGCTGCGCGCCGTCATCATGGGGCCGCCGGGCTCCGGGAAAGGCACCGTCTCCGCTCGGATTATCAAGCACTTCGGCATGAAGCACCTCTCCAGCGGCGACCTGCTGAGGGACAACATGCAGAAGAAGACAGGTGGGAATGGGGACGGGGGTGCGGATGTGTGCGTGGCGACGACGACCCCTGTTCCCGTCCCCGCCCCGCGAGAACGGTCCCCACGCAGCCCGGCGGGAGCTCCCGCGGGACACAGCCCCGCTCCGGGGAAGGGACACACGCTCCTGCCCCCAACCCCTCCTTCCCTCCCTTCGCCCTCCAAGAAGAGAGGGCGCTTCTTTGAGGGGGTTTGCTGCTTCCCAGTCCCACCTCTGTGTGCCCCTCCCACGCAGACAGAGGTTGGATATCTTCAGAGAGCTCTTCTGGAGTCCAGAGGCCACTGAAGTGGGCCTCATATCGGCAGCCGTGGATCCTCCACGAGCTGTCACTTGCCAGCCTCTTCAGGAAAAAGGTGAACGGGGTTATCTGGAGTTATCCCGTTATTCGTGTTTTGTTACACCTAATTTTTTCCTTGTCTCGGTGCTTTTTGTAAGCACCCAGTGGTTTTTGTAGGTGTTTCTAGTAGCTCTGATCGTTTCTTATGGTTTTTCCAGCTGGAAGCATCTTAAAAGGGAAAAATACTCATATTTTTTAACAGGCAGGGCAAGAGGAGGGGTTTTGGACAATCAGATCTTTTCAGGTATTCATTTGATGGCTAGAAGTAGAGGCACTTAGAATTGTTAATTGTTAATTCCAAAATTAGGCCTAGTCCTGAGCTGGTAGGCATAACATAGTGGTACTTTCAAAAAAAACAATGGGCAAAATTTTCAAACTGCATAGCTTAAAAAATTATTATTGTCTTACCAGTTCATATCATGCTTAGGTTTCAGCGTGGTCTGTGCTTACATACAGTGGTGCTTATACTAGGTAAAGATATTAATTATTTTTGCTGTATAGTCCTAGCTTGTCCTCTAGCCTCAGATGAGATGCCACAGTCCCTCTCTCTGGTGGATTTTTGCAATGATGGAAGGTTCCCTTCTGACTTCCACATCTGCTTTTCTATGTGGTGGGGTGAAAAACCTTGTAAGAGCCATCTCAGGCTGCACATGATGAAGTGAGAGTGTTATTATTTCCAGCAACTTCAAGCTGTAAAGTTCTACATTCACTTGTATCACGGTAGTATTATGCTTAGGTAACTGGCAGTCTTAGTTTTGGAATACTCATAAGCATGTTTGAAGGTGAAAATTTATCTCTGTTTTGAAATCAATTGTTACATGATTTGCATCTGTCTTCACAGAAATTCTGTTTACTCAGTAAGGATAATGACTTTGGTACAGTGACTGACTTTACTGTAGTTGATATCCATAAGTTAAGAATTTGCTAGGAGCACACCTGCACAGACATATCTGTTCATATTCATGCTATTTCTATTTGGTTGCACGATCATAAGTTTTTATTTGCAGGGGGTCACAAAACTTCTGTTATGAACTTTCAGTGTAGGACCTAGTGGACAGCCATTCCAAAAAATGAAGGAAATATGTTATTTTACCAAGTGCTTTGAGGTTTTCAATGTTTGCTAAATACTTTAGGTTTTGTGCAAGACCATAGAGCACCAGAACCAAGCTGAAGGTTGTGTGAGAAGAGGAAATTGCAAGTGGAAATATCATACTGCTTGAATTGAGAAAGGAGCCTGAAGTGATGGAGAGAGAAGTGATTACACAAAGAATTCTAGGTGGGTTGGATAGATGAAAGACTGTGAAGGAGAGCAAAGGTGTGAAATGGAAGTTTAGCAGCCACATTAAAATGCAGACTATGAGGAAAGAAGTCAGTGGATGGTTTAGAGGTGAAGTTTGCTCTAAATTAGCTAGAGCAGAATTTACCAGAATCTCCTATAGAGTTTCTTGCTCAAGTAAACCCAGATGAAACTATTGCAATTTCATTGAAAATCAGTCACTAGTTGCAGAAATGTTTTCCAGAGGGTTGAGATGATGTATGAGGTAGCAGGACGAGGTAGTACATTGGAAACAGGAGAACAACTGAGAGGAAACTCAGAGAGCCTTGATAAGTTCAGTCAAGGCAAAGATTCACGAGTTTTGATCACAATAGAAGTGTCCTGCAATTTCCAAGTCTTTGGGAAATGTGTTACACTAAGATGGGCAGTTAAAGCCCTTGGAAAATTAGATATGGTTAATAGTAGTTATACAGTGCAAATTTTGCATTTGCTGTCTTGTGAAAATGTTGAAAAGTCCTGTTGAAAATTTGCAGTTATTATCATGTTCTACGAGAGAGTGGAGAGTCTGTGACCACCTCTCTAATGCTAAGGTAATTATTGTCTGATTATGGCTAGAGCTTATTTGCTGTAATATGGTTAGAACGTGCCAACCTTCAGTAAAACCGTAGAACATGGATACCTGTCATCACCTGGAAAGGAAAGAAATCTGTATTACCTGTAATTCTGAAGACTACCATGCCCGTGGTGGTTTCAGACCCAACCTGAAAAAACCCAGAACTAAATAAAACCTACACAAAACCCCATGAAATCCCACTCCCAACAGCAGGGGTGAAAAAAAGTTATGGCCTAGTATACCAGCCTTTTGTCCTTATATATGACTATTTGGGTACAGTTGTGCCTATTTTTTTCCTTCTGTAATTGTGACTTTCTAACTGACCTGAGTTCTGCAGAGAGGGCCAAAAGTCAGCATTTTTCAAGCTCTGCTGGTCTAAAAATAGTTTGCCATATTCTAAACCTCTCTGAGCCCAGAAACCCATGAATCTTTCCAAAGAAAGTTAGAATCGTTCCCTGTGAACCTTGCCTGGTGCAGGTTTTTAGATCATTGTGGCTAGAGCAACATAAATCAGTAGCAGAGCCAAGCATCAAGTACACATTAAACTATCTAGATGTGATTTATTCCTCCTCCCAACCTACTTTTGCAGGGTACATGGTTCAAAGCACAGTAGAATAATAGAAGAGGTATGAAGAAGAGAGGTAGCGAGAAGAAGAGACACCTTGTAACCAGGCAGATGGTCACCTTCTTTCCAGTTTGTGATGTGCTGGAGGACTCAGACACCACTGACTGACTCTTTTCCACATAGTGAGCATTATTTGAAGTCTGGCCAAGGTGCATAGTGCCTATTTCTAAATGGTCTTTGTACTTTTCAAAGCCTGACTACAGATGTGGACAGGCAGCAAGGGGAAATTGCTCCTTTAGTGCCTTTTTTTTTTCTCATCACCAAAGCTATTGTTTGAGGACAAGTATTGCTTTTCAGTTGCCTCATCTGAGGAAGGGCCTCTGTCCTGTTGCACATTCAGTGCACTGAGTGATGGGACTGACATTTGTCATTGCTTTCTGCTGAAAGTGGTCATATCTTGTGTGGATGTGCCAGCCCACCCCATTTTCTCTTCTGTTTAGTTTTCTGTAACTAGATCTGAACTGACTGCAAGTAAAGGCTTCTGCAGATTCACAACGAAACCAGTCTAGCTGCTCTTCTGGGTGACTTAACATAACTGGGTAATTGTTTTATAAATGGAAGATACGGAAGCTTTGTTCCTAGGACATAACCCAGGCAACTGAATTTCTTCCTGGCTATACCCATGATTTGGGTGAACTACAGCACGCTACTGCCTGCCATATAGTAGTGTTGCGTGATATCTGGAACTATGATGCATAGATGGAATTTTTCTGAGCCAGTGGGATAAATGACTGGTACGAAAGGTTAGGCAGTTCAATGGGAAAATACTAGTGTCTGTGTGTTCCCATAAATAGTGTACAATATCTATAAACATCCTCTTGTAACTCTAGTAATCATAAAAATACATATCTGGCAAGTGTGCCCCACTGCAGACTGCTTTCTTAAATGCCAAAGGCATTTATCTTTGTAATGAAGCCTAAGCATAAGTTAGAAACTAGCCACTAAGCTGAGAAAATAACTTTCTTTTCAGAAGTCTGAGGGCTGATATCTTAATCAATTTCTATTCTCTATATTTCCTATTTTGAAGATTCGTGCCTAATGGCCTCTCCTCATTTTAGTTTTTGGAACTTAATATTATGAATACATACTAGTAAACTTACTCAGAGGATGTGAGGATAGAGGTGTGGTTTGTCCTGTTACGGTCTGTGAAACTATAGATGGATCAAATTAATCTGATAAATATTTGCATGGTCAGATCCTAGCTGATTGTCCATTTTTTTAAGACAGGCAAGCACGCTGTCTGTCTTCTTTACAACTTCTCTGTGTCATCCTGATCAAAACAACTTTTTTGCAGGCTTGTGGGATTTTTTTCACTTGCTGGGGGTCAGAGATAGTGTAATGCAACTTCTCTTACTTTCGCAGAAGTTGGAATCCTTGCCAAGTCCTACATTGATCAAGGGAAGCTTATTCCAGATGACATCATGACACAACTAATGCTGAATGAGCTAAAAGGTCTAGACCGGTACAACTGGTTATTGGATGGTAAGTTAGCATGCTAGATGTCACTACATGTGGAGAGAAAATCTGCTCTGGAAGACTTGGAACTGCTTTGGTTGCTTGCTGCCAGCTTGTTGTAAAACTTTCAGCAGATAGTCTGCCCCAGTTTCTTTGGCTGAAATATACTTTGGGTGCATCCTGCCTTCAGAACATTACAGGGATATTTAACTCATGTTGAAAAGGATAGTTCAACACCTCAGTAAAATTTCTGGCAATTCTGGTATTTTTTATGATAATTTATATGGTATTTCCCCTTTGAAATATGCATTGAGAAGTTTCTTTTTTAAAGACTTTTCTTATTAAAGTCCTTAGGAAACGGAAAATTTTTGAAGGATGGGGCTTTGGAATTATTTAAATAGGAAGGTAGGCATGTGATGCAGTAACAGGGTAAGTATGGAAATGTACTGTAGCAGTGTGGAGTGTAATAAAAACCATTGCTCAAATGCCCTAAAAGGTGTCCTTCATTTGCTGTTTGATTCTGTTCTCCAGAGTGAACTGTTTCACAGTTCTGCAGTGTAAGATCATTGTTTCAGCATTCACAGTTAGAGAGAAAATGCATTTGCTGCTGTCTTCATGAACTGGATGGCTCTTGTTATTCCAGCCCATGGGACTACAGTTGGATGCATACCACAGAAATAGCGTCTAGGCTGGATGCGTGTTTCGTCAGACTCTAGTCCCAACCTGTCTCAGTAGTTAAAACTAGAAAGTTATTGGTGAGGCATTTTTATTTAGAGGGAGTGAAAAGTCCACAGTGATCTCTGTCCCTTAGTGCTTTATTATAGTTGCTCCTACATAGAGTGATCTGTTCTGGTGGCTTTCGTCACAGTTGGGTTCCTCCCTGAGATAAAGGCTTCATTCCCACAGTGAACAGCACAATGAAACCTAAACAATAAAGCAACAAACTGCAGATACTGGTTTTTTTTTCTTTAGTTCCAGGTCCAACGTACACATAGTTCCAGTCTTATGGATCTGGATGTGCAGCAGTACAGCTGTGCCCACTGGCACCTCTCAGCAGGATGATTGTGTTGAGACCATACGAGAATAGATCAATTTCTGTTGCATGTTAACATGCTCCTGCCTTTAAACTTTTGGAGCAGAAATTTTGTCTGCATCAGCATTTGTAATGAGACGCAGTGAATTGCACTGGGGATAGCTCTGGCATAATGGACTTTGCAGGAACAACACTGTTCTGTTGAAATATGTTAACCTGAAATCTTTTGTTTGGTAACTGCAATGCAGAACAAATAGATGGGGTCAGCTAGCTCAATTCTGAACTGCTTGCATGTTCACTTAGCCAAATACCTGTTTACTGCCTTAAGATAGGTTGGTGGCTTCTAGAGTCATAGCAGACATAGCAGTCTTAGCTGTATGTGTCTGTGGGTATAATCTATTTAGATTTATGTGCTGTATAATTTAGGGCACTTTTCTCTGTGTTCCTGGAATTTTCATAATTCAACACATCTTGCAGATCTTTTTCTGTATTGAGAAAACACTGTATGTAGAAAATGCTGGTTCAATTTCAATGAAATGCTTTTGTAAAGACACTTCAATTCGTTGAGGAATTTTCTCATTATTCAGTCCCAAAGCAAACTCATTTTGCAGCTGCATAACTTAGAAGTGTGGTGGCTGCTAATAGTAAGAAAGAATTGCAGTTCTTGAATAGCAAGCGTGGTGGCTTGCTAATAGTAACAGTGTTCAAAAGCAGTGTTGAAGACCTGCCTCTTCCTCTGCTCTTAACATTTAGAAGCACTTCCATGAGATAATGTGAATGTGTGAGAAATAGGATGAGGGCAGCTCATGGCTGTGATGCAAACCAGGTGCAAGAGACTTAACGCACAAGCAAGCACTTGGTCTGAGTTTATTAACTGTCTTTTTTAAACACTTTTCCTTACTCATGCACTGGACAGATCAACCAATGTTATGCAAGTGTTTTTTAAGTTTGTACATATTGGTACTTGCCTTTATGCAGAAGTTTACTTGTACAGCATGATGCAAATTACAAGCTACTGAAGAACATTGAAACTATGCTAGAGCTTTCTGAGGAGAGGCATTGCTCCAGTGAATATAGGATGCAATAGCATGTTCTGCAGGAGCTTTGACTGCTGAAGGTCTTGTGCTCAATTTTTCATTTTAAATTCTTTGTGGAGACTTTGGCTTTCTTGTTTTGTTCCCACTACACCCCTCCTAAGTTCAAGCCATAGAGTAGGGAGCCACAGAGTTCATGGGGCAAAATGCAGCATCTTTAAAGTGAAGAGACAGGTTCCTAATCAGCCTGAGTATTCTCACAGTCATCATATCTGAGAACAGTTTGATATACTAAAACTTTTAGAACCCTTCTAAGTCCTGGACTGCCTCTGGTAAATACATTTTGTTTACTGTGACTGAATAGAAGGGGTTTGTAATGGCCACCACCTTAACCCAGACCTACACAGCTATGAAAGTAAGAGACGTCACAAATGTTTCTAGGTTGTTCAGACTTCTGAGTGAAACTTTTCACTGGAGCCTTTATTATTCTAAATGTGTACACAGTGCTTTTTTGCAGTGTAGTGGTATGTGGTACATATGAATATGGGGTCTTTCTGCAATTATTGTTGCACTTTTGTGAAGATGATTAACTGAAATGAAGAAATGAAAGCTGGGAGACATTTAACAACTTTAAATGCCATGACACACTGAAAAATATTGGAAAATCTGATGTCTCTTCAGTCTTTATACAATATGACAATGATTCTGGGTTTTTTTTTTCTGTCTAACAATTATTTTCTCTAATGACTCAACCAAGTAATTTTTGCTATAACTCTCCTTTTGGAATTTTATGAAGTTGTTTCTTTTAAAAAGGTTTCCCCAGAACAGTTGCTCAGGCAGAAGCCCTTGACAAAGAATGTCACATAGATACTGTGATTGACCTAGATGTGCCATTTGAGACCATAAAGTGTCGGCTCACAGCACGCTGGATCCACCCTGCCAGTGGCAGAGTCTACAATCTTGAATTCAGTCCTCCCAAAGTGCAGGTAAGCAATATGCATTGGTGTTGGCACTAAAAAAGTGCTGCATTGCTTTTGCTAGCTGCAGTAAAATACTGTTTCAGCAGCTCAGAAGGAAAAGGCTCATTTTGTTTCTTGGGAGCACAGAATCTTTCTGATAACATGCTGCTGGTATGAGGGTAGTGACCTGGTAGAACCTCAAGCTGGTGGACAACATATTTGTCCCCTGCAGAGCAGAATGCCATGGTGTTTTGTAAGCTCTTGTTAAAGCTGTTCACTCATCTGGAATACTGTCTGCATTGCACACTGGCACAGGATCTGGGTATGGTCTAAGCCTGTTTGCAGCCTGTACAGTCCAAATTGTAGCTTTTTTTCCCCTCCTCTAGAGGAGTCATGCTTTATATATAGGAAACACCAAATCATCAGTCAGAGGAATCCACTGAATGCTTTTCCTGTGTTTATATTTAACCAGGATGGATAGTTTCAAGGGAAGAGCTGCTGTACTGCAAAACTTGATGTAGAAACTTTCAAATCAGGGAAGGTTTTCAACAGATTTAACAGCTTATGGCTTGAGATCTCCTAAAGAGGAATTTGAAGATAAAGACTGTACATTGTTACCTTAATTTTTTTTAAGAACAAGAACTTGCTTTAGTGCAACTCAGCTTAAACTGGATTTCATCTTTAAGTCCAAATAACTTAGCGGTTGTGGCATCGCATTTCACCTGGAAGCTCTATTAAGTAACATCAGAAGCACAGCAGGCCCTGTAGTTTTTGGATTTCAGTGTTGCAGGAAAAGAGGCGAACATTGAAATACCAGGTAAGCACTGGAAGTGCGCAACTGAAAAATTGTCTTTGTTTTGTCTAAAACAAAGTGTTTAAAATCATGGTTATTTTCAATTGTGGAAGAGCACAGGCAAGATGGAACGAAGAATTATCAGACTTATCAAAGAGTAGGCTTCAGCTGCCAGAGCTTTGCTACTGGGAACTGCTTTATCTTTCACTAATTAGCAGGCTTACCACAACACAGTGGACTGCAATATTTAAGTGAAAACATGAAATAGAGCTAAACAGGTGAAATATGGTTGTCTCTTTTGTCTTAATAGACCTGCAAAATGTTTACTTAGTAGGAACAAAAGTTCACACATTAGGTCCCTACCTCTGTAGGCAAAGCTCAAGCTGACTCTTACGCAATTTTTTTGTACAGCTGTGGCTAAATGATAACTCTTCCATTTCGCAACTTAAAATCAAAGGCCATTAACTCCTTTGCCCATTTTAGTATTGTCAAATGAAGGTCCAGTTGGTCTCTTATCGCCTGTTATACAGGAATGTATTGCCAACAATATTGTTTTCCCTTGTACATGAGGGTTTTTTCTACATATTCCCCATATTCTACGAATGCTCCAGAGGACAAATTAGTCACATTACTTATGATCTAATGGTCATTGGCAATACTGAGAAAATATTTTTAACTACAGACTGTTTTACCGGAAAGTCAAGAACTTACATTCAAGATAAGAACACAGGTAGGAGCCTATCTCTTTATAAGCAGAAATCTACACCCTGATTAAGTGGAAATTGATCATAATTTAAATAGAAAATCACACAAAACATGCTTAAACAGAAGTAAGAAATACACTCCAGTGTTTGTTTTTAACCATGATTAGGGCATTGATGACATTACTGGGGAGCCACTTGTTCAGCGCGATGATGACAAGCCAGAGACTGTCAGCAAGAGGCTGCAGGCTTATGATGCACAAACAAAACCTGTTCTAGAATATTATCGGTAAGTAGTAAAATCTGTTCTTCCACATTCTAAAATATTACTGTGCATTAGCACAGTGAGGAACAGATCTCTCCAGTTACAGAATATATTATACCACAACAGTGAGCACAGTGTGAGTAGCTGTGTAGCTTTCATTAACTCAGTAAGAAATCAGCTCAGTAGAATGAGTATGGTTTTCCACCATTACGAGACCTTCTGGACCCTGTGTGGTAAAATAGCCTGTTACTGCAGCCAGCCATATTTAGCTTTATAAAAAATGCTATGCATTGTTCAATACATCATAGCACTGTTCTGACCAACAACAGCTCTGGTGGGAAGGTAACAGAGACAGTTCCTTTTTTTGGCAAGAATTTACAGTATTTTGTTTTCTGGATGTGTAAGTAGAAGCCCTACTAACAAGTGCAAGGGGTCAAGAAGTGATACACAAATGGAGAAGCTGTAAATGAGGATTTAAATGTGGCTGTTCTAAGAACAGGACTGTGATTGGACCCAGCTAGCAAGACTCTTCAGGAATAAGCAGCTAATTCAGAATTATCATTTGCATTGTGGAGTGACAACAAATTACTAGTTTTTTTAAGACTCAAAATTATACACCATGGTTCTCTTAAGGTAAAGCTGCAAGTATCACACTGCTAATATACAGATATTAGTAGGTCACCATGTAGAGCTTTAATTTTACCTTGCCTAGACAAAGAAATCAGACTCTGACAATCAATGAAATGACCACCCTTTCTGTATTTCCATATTCACCACTCTTCATTGTATTCTCCCAGGACTGTTGAGCAGAAAACTAGAAGCTCCATCTTTGGTGTGGTCAGGTTTTAAAGAAGTTTTTCTAGATTGACAACAATATTCTTAATTTTGTTAGATTTCTGAGGTGAAAATGCCTCAGAGCACCACAGCAAGATAGAGGCCTAAGCTGCTGTTATTACTGATAATAACATACTTGACAGAAAAAACAAGCTCCTACAACTAATTCAGAATAACTTACATGTGCCTGGTTATCTTGCTTGTCCTGATGCACATTCCTTGATCCATGAGGTGCAACTTTACAACACCTGGGTTAGTCACAGTCATCTGGATGACAGCTGTACACCACGTGCTATGTGATAACATTGCTACTTATCTTTACCCTACTTGTGATTAAGTGCTCTGCAGACAGACATCAGTTTTATGTTCTGATGTGGCCAAGAGCCAGCTGTTTGAGGAACAGAGTAATGAACGTCCAGCCTGCATTTCCAATGCTACAGCCGTTCTTGATGTTACACCACATGCATATTTTCACACTCCTGCCAGGGTAATCTTCAAGTGAGGTGGAGGAACAATCAAACAATTTGACAACTGTAATATTTTCTTCTTTTTCTTCCTTAGGAAAAAAGGGTTATTGAAATCCTTTTCTGGAACAGAAACCAATAAGATCTGGCCACATATCTATGCTTTCCTTCAAACCAGGTTGCCAGATGTGAGCCAGAAAGATGCTGCCATTCCCAGGTGAAAATAGGTCAAACTTCTGCTCACCTGTCATAGCTCACTACTGATTACATGAGACTCAGCAATCAAGAATTTGCCCACGTAGTTACCAGACTCATCAATAATTAAAGTCCAATGTTGTCCTTAACTTACATTATGGTAAAATTTTGTTGCCTGTGGTTATCACTTTAATGCTGTATTTTTTTATATTAAATATACCTAATTTTAAAAATACAATAACTGTCTTTAACAAAACCAGGTACTCTTGTGTCTCTTATTTGGAAAATACATTTGCAAATATTGACTGGTGAAGGAAACACATTTCAGAATACAGCTTAATTAGAAAGCACATAGACTATTTCCTCAGTCAGTAAATTAAGCAATGGTAAGGACATGAAAGCACATTTCTTGAACATGTGCCTAAGCTGGAGCTAGCCAGAAGCTGTGAAGAACCATGACCACTGGTCTGCAAAAAGCCATTTCAGACCAGAGCTGGTGTGTATGGAAATTGACCTTATGAAAGAGTTACCTTCTTATATGTTTGCTTGCACAGATGTGAGTTGATTTTGCTCACCTTAAATTACACTTAGTACCAGGGAAAATTACCTAAACAAGTATGTTTATACTTTGCCCTCAGAGCAACTATCTTGCAGGCATGGAAACAGAGTTTCAATGATGTGTAACATGTTTGGTAAAGCCTCTGTCTTTGTGTGACCCTGTAAGACTCTATCAGGAAAAAGACAGCAGATAACAGATTAAGTGTAATCTAGTAAACCTGTAGCTAGATGATCTTGACCAGCGAATGTGTCTTCTCGACTGTCTTTGAAAACAAGTGCTCACTGATGCCAGTGCCAGGGCTTCCAGTGGTCAAAATATTAACATTGGCATATTCCTGTAGCAATTTTTATTGTAGCAATTGGACTGTTTTTCATGAGATTCTTGTCTTTGACCAGCTCTTGTGTTTATTCATTAGATAACTGGAAAGACAAACTTCCACAGTCCACACTTTTTAACAGCCCAGGTACTGCAGCCATTGCTATTTTTCAGTGAATTCACCCAGCCTTTTTTTAATGTTCATCAGATTGGGAATTTTAAGAGTCAGCAAAACCTGAGGAACAAACAACTACGTCTAGATAATGTCTGAAGTAGCTGTGTCCTAGTAATGCAGATTTCAATCTTCTTTAGCAGTGACTGTCAACAGCTACAGAGCTGGGGTGTTGACATACCTTGGACTGCATGTGCACACCCAGTTTTAGCATTATGAATACTGAGACACATTTGAGTCTAAAAAAGAGATGGTCTCTGTAGAATTTACTGTAAAGTTTTCCCATTGCTATAAATGAACAATATGAGCAGCAGCTATCACTACAGCCAGTCTTCCTTTCATCTAAAGAAACCTTGCCAAGAAGGCTGGCCACTTCTACTGTCCTCTTGAGGAAATGTTTATATATTACAGTCAGAAACCCTGACTTGCTGCTTGTATTTTTGCATTTTGATTTCAATAAAAAACAGTGAAATTTTTTTTTTTTGCCAGCATACATAAATTTCAGTGAGCCAGAAGGAGCAGGGGGAGGGAATCTCATTATTTCACACCTGCACCATCCAGTTTTATCCCCTTAGAAACTTAAAAAATAACTTCTACTGTATAACAGTTGCTAGATCAATGGCTCTACTGCTAAGGGTAGCAGTTGCAAGTCACTGTACTACATTTCCTTAAGTACCCTTGCATACAACATTCAGTTAAAAAACAACCTGAAGTTACTAGTTTTCCTTTAAGTTTCCCTTAATAGTTAACTATTAAAGAGAAGGCAGTGTTTACTTATCCTTTCTGGAGTATTTGTCAAACTTAACCAGATTCAGTAGAATTTTGTAATTTTTATCTCCACTTTGCATGTGGGACAGAAGTGCTCCTTGCTCTCTTCAGTCTGTCTGCAAAAGGCAGCTAGAGAGCAGAAGTCATATGAAAAACTACTTCTGAGTGGATCTGCTATTGTGTTGGTACTAATACTCTGGTACATTCTCCAGACTTAGACTTTTCCGTATCTTGACTGTAGGCAAAGCTGAAAATTACTGGATTCTATTTCACAGAATCATAGAATCATTAAGGTTGGAAAAAACTTCCAAAATCATTGAGTTCAAACTCTGACCATCACCACCCTGTCAAATAACCCACAGCACTAGGTGCCATGTCCAGTCATTTCTTGAACACTTCCAGGGATGGTTACTCCACCACCTCCATGGGCAGCCCATTTCCAAAGCCTGACAATCCTTTCAGTGAAAAAAGACCTCCTGATGTCCATCCAACCTGAACCTCCCCTGGCACAGCATGAGGCCATTTCTTCTTGTCCTGTCACTTGTTGCCTGGGAGAAGAGGCCAACCCCCACCTGGCTACACCTTCCTTTCAGGCAGCTGTGGAGAGTGATAAGGTCCCCCTGAGCCTCTTTTTCTCCAGGCTAAACACCCCCAGCTCCCCCAGTCACTCCTCACAGGACTTGTGCTCCAGACCCTTTCCCAGCTCCGCTGCCCTTCTTAGACATGCTCCTCCAGCACCTCCATGTCCTTCTTGGAGTAAAAGGCCCAAAACTGACCACAGGATTAGAGTTGTGGCCTCACCAGTGCTGCGTACAGGGGGACAATCCCTGCCCTGGTCCTGCTGGCCACACTGCTGCTGGTACAGGCCAGGATGCCATTGGCCTTCTTGGCCACCTGGGCACACCCTGGCTCATGTTCAGCTGCTGGCACCAGCACCCCCAGGTCCTTTTCCTGTGGGCAGCTTTGCAGCCACTCTGCCCCAGCCTGTGGCACTGCCTGGGGTTGTTTTGCCTGAACTAAAAACTGGAGTAGGCTGTCATCACTGAACTTTTGAAATCAGTATGCCTTCTAGACCTTAGGTAAAATCAGAACATTTCAGTAAAGGCTGGAGAGTGTTTACTGATACCATTATCTGAGGCATAAGCTGTCTTCACTACTCTTCCCATTGCAGTATACATTTTTATAGACAGACCTGCTGTAACAGCAGCAAGATAGAAAAGCACAATAGAGTTTTGGAGTGCAAGGTTCTGTGGAAGGCCTTGTCTAGAAAAAGTATTTGGATTTCCAGCTTCTCAAACCAGAAGCTTTTAATGGTTTTCCACTTTGCTTGAGTTGACCATGTCAAAACCCCACTTTGGTTTAGTAGCACATGAAGTACCTTTCAAACACTGCATGACACCTCACCCTATACGACCCGTGACAAAGCTTTTTGTTTAAACTGAGGTCTTAGCCTAACCCTTGTACCTCAAGTTCCCTTCATCAATTACTTCTACCACAAGATTTGGTTTTAAAAGAAGAATCTGAAGTCAGCCAGATGAGCAAGAAGAGAGTCTGACTCTCAGAAATCATACAACCCAGCACTCATTTGTAAACAAGTGTTGCTTATGTCTTAGGATTAAACCAAGGTATGTTTAATGAAAGTACAATATAACATTTAAATCCCCTTAGTAGAGGTAGAAAGCCAGTGTTTTAATCTAATCCATTCAGATCAGAAATACTGATACCAGATACTGATTTATTGCTATTAGTGATAACCAAATTTGAGAGCTTATACTGTCAGCAAGGTAGCATGAATACAGTTGCAATCTCCAATATTCAGAGTAAAACATATCCACATCTGTAGTAAGACAATAGCAGATTCTAACAAGAATCTGCTGCTTCTTGTAAACATTGTATTTGTGCAGATGTTTAATTTCCAAAATCATGAAAGGCAAGGTTAGTAGCAGAAAACACATCCAGTTTCACATTCGGCAATGTAAGAACCCTGCTCTTCAAGGACAACTAAAAACCTAGCAGCACATTTCAAACAATATTACAAGTTTTTCTTAATTACTCACCCTTCGAAGTCCCTCCCCCCAAAATGAAATAAAAACAACAAAAATCTGACACAAAAAAATAAAGTGCAGTACCCAGAAAAATAAGTGTCAAGAAAATAGCCATGTTTGTTTCTTTGGGAAAAAAAACCAAAGGGGAAATAAAAGAGTACTTGGCCTCAGGCTTAAAAGTACTATAATGTGTCCATCATTTTGGATTCTTCTTCATCTCTTTGTATCACAGAGTTAAAACTGCAGACATCCGTGTTTATGGAACCTTGTAGATCTCCTGTGTTCTGCAACAGATGAAAAATCGACAGTTTAATGCTCCGTAACTGTACACGTGGAGGGAGAAACAAGAGTGAGAGAGAAACAGAGAAGACTGTTTGCATTGTCCATCTTATGATGAGACAAATTTGCAAGAGAAAGGAAATAAGGTCTGAAAACATCATCAACCAGTATTACATCACTGTTTCAAGAATTTTTAAAATTTGCTAGCATAGCTTGTATTAGGTCCTAATATTTCTAGTACCTAACTGCACATTTACATAAAATTCAGCTGCTTGATCTTACCTCTGAGAGGTACTTTAATCAAATTATTTCAAACAAGTACTTTCAATTGTGATTCCTTTCCTAACACATATTTTATTGACAATCTTTTAAGTTGTTTCTTCATTCCAGAATGTGGCCATAACTGGAACTGTAAAAAACACCTAAGTATGTTCAGTTTCCTTTCATCACGAAGGGAGACTTTCCTTAGGCTTGACTTCTCTTGCCCAGAGAAGTTGTGGTGTGCCTGGCAGTGTTCAAGGCCAGGGTGGATAGGGCTGTGAGCAGTCTGGTCTATGAAAGGCGTCCCTGCCATGGCAGGGGGTTTGGAATTAGACGATCTTTAAAGGCCCCTCCAACTCAAACCATTCTATGATTCTGTGACTTACTTGACTGATCCCATGCTCGTGGTGATGACTGGGAATACAGTTCTAGGATCTGATCCGTTCTGTCATGCAGTGTTTATTTCAGGCATGAAAATGTAAAGGCACTGAACAAATAGATGCTTTTGATCTTATGCTGATGCTGTGTGAATTCCAGAAAGGAAAAAGAAAGCCCATATATGCCTTGTGTATTAATAATACTGCATGATATATCCCAAGTACTAGCAATTCAAGAAATACTCCTCTTTACATCTCAGAAAGGTACAGCTTCTCTAGGCAGGACCTAATCCTGCTTTAGTTAAATTAAACTTTAGAAATAATAAACCTACCTGTAAGAAAGATGTCCACTCTCCCATGCAACCAGGATTAACATTGAGATCATGGAGTAACATAGTTTGAAAGCCATGTGATTGTGACCAGATTCTCACTCTTGTCTTAAATGCCTCAAGTTCATTTTTAAAGGCCTCAAAGTAGCCTTCTCCTGTCTGCAAAGAGAAAAATGAAATATTTGTTCTTCATCCAGATTTACTTTTGAATTGTGAGCATACACAGTGCTGAAAAAAATCCATGCAGTAATGACATGGAATTTTGGGGAATAACAAGTGGGAACAACTCAGGAATAATGTCAGTCAATTTAAAATTATATTTCAGGTAGATTTCTTTTTAAGACAACCTGTAGCATTTATATGTCTAAGTAAAGTAACTGATTTATCTAAGGACATGTAAAACTAAATCTAATTTTAGCCTTTCATTTATTCCGACTCAGAAGGTATCCTTACAACAGGTGCTTTTTGAAGCCCTTTGGTCAAAAGTAAAGCACAAACTGACTCACATTTTAACTACAATCATTTAAGCACTATTAAGATCCCTTAAACTCTTGAACAACTGAACACAGCCTACAGCAAATCACAGTTTCAGTTTTCCCACCTTTTTCCTGCACAGCTCTGGATTGCCCTATTTCAGTAATGAGAAAGGGACACTATTTATATATCCACCCCACTGTAAAGTGCAGATGAAATGGAAAAACTGTGACAATACGTAACTACACTTTGAAAACACATGCAATTAGTCAAAAGTCAGAGCAGTTTAAGCCCAGTCTGTGTTTGCTGTTGTCTGTAACACACCTGCTGTCCCCCTGCTGCAACAAGCAAAATCCACTAAGCCTTCTGTTTTGGGGTGATTTTATGATGCTACTTTATTCCCTAATCATCTGCTTTATGCCCAGAAAATGTCTCTGGTACCTTTAAGATGAACCAGGGGACGGGGCCAGAGCCTGAGAACCCCAGGTGCGGGCTCTATTCGATCTCTCTCTCCAGTGTGGTCAGTGGCTACATTGACTTTTAGTGAATTAATTTTGACAACTTAGGCAAGAAGCTTCTGGGTTTTTTTCTCCTTTGCCCCCCTGCCTCCTCACCCTGGCCTGGTGGCTTTTCACAGGCAAATCCTTTCAGCAAGATTTTTTTTTTTTTTTTTTCCCCCCTCTCTCTGGCCCAGGGAGCCTATGGGGCACCCCCAGCCAGTCCAAACCCCAGGAAGACCGAGTCAGTGAAAGAAGGGACATTAAACTCCACCAACTTCACCTGCTGCAAGAACACCCATGCCAGAAATCCAACAGGTTCCCAGCTGCTGCGTGAACTGTTTTCTCTCCACTTCCAAGAGACAAAGAAGGGCAGCAGCCAGCTGTGCTGCTCGGCCACATGGTGAGGTGGAGGTGGGGTGTAAGGTTCAATTTTTGTTTTTTTTTTCCTGTGCTTTGTGGGTATCTTGCTTTGCTAATAAACAGTTTTACCTTTTTTTTCACTTTCATCCCCTGGTATCCATTTCTCTCACGGACAGAAGAAAAGGGAGTTATTGCAGTCCTTTCTCTCTAGAGGAGATGCTCATTCCAGGGCATTTTTCTCCTGAAATTTGTCTCCAAAACAGAGACAAATTTGGCACCCAATGTAGGGCAAGAGAAAGTGAAAAAAAAAATACATTCTGGTTTGAAACACTTTGTATTAGGGTACAGCAGTCAGTGGTCACCACGCTGCATGATTTAATAACGTTTCTCTGGAACCTAGGCATGTGTACCTGTCTGCAGAGATGGGGAATTGGGTCCCTGCCATATACCTTTTACAAATCAGGAACACAAATTAGGATTGTCATGTTAATATGCCTGCTGCTAGTGATTTACACAAGTTTAACAGAAATAATGGGAACCACTGAGAACCATTGTCTTTCCGTCCTGGCCTCAGGAACCTTCTTTTGGGGTTTTTTAGTAATTACACCCAGTCTTTTAGGGGAAAAGTGGGGGACAATATTTCCCAGCACTTCATCTCCTTTCTCCCCTCAGATGTGGCACGTAACCTTTTGAGAATGTTCAGTTTCCCCTGGATGTTGAAGATACCACCCTCCTGTTGCATTATCTTGTAGGTTTCCTCTGTATGGTCTGTGGCTTGTCTAAAATGAGGGCTGAGATTTTCAGAGTTGTACAGATACCTACCCCAGTTGTGGAAAAGTCTGAGTGGTGTGGGATGTAGGAGAACACAGGCCAAACCCTGAAGGAATTCTCTGACCCAAACTTCCCTCCTGAACAAATTCAGAATCCAGCTGAGTTGGGGAAATATCTGAGAGAGAACTGCAATAGCAACTCTAGTGAGAAGAAACTCACTGCAAGGTGCTAGGTCCTGGCTAACACTTACCGCACACCGTAGGGCAGCAGATACAGCCAGAGGGGAAGGAGGATGAATCAGAAGACACCCCAGTCACTCTGGCTGCAGCTAAACCAGACAGGTAGCCTAAGCCAATAGCAATTGCTCCTGTCCAGAAAAGGAAACACAAAGCCAAATCCATTCACCCAGTGGATGATGATGGCCAGCCAGGACCTTCACAGCCAGCAGAGGAATCTGAACCAGAAATCATTACTGAGTGTCTGTCCACAGAAAGCCTTTGCACCCCAAGAAAAGCCTTATGAAACAGTATTAAGTTGGATGGTCCGAATCTGGGATGCTGCAGGCGATGGTACAGTTCTGGATGGCACTGAAGCGAGGCATTTGGGGTCCCTGTCATGTGATTTAAGTATTGACCAAGGGATGACAAGGGGCCCTGAAGCTCTCAGTCTCTGGACACGGCTCTTAAGAAATGTGAAGGAAAGCTACCTGTGCCGGGAAGGTCTCCAGCTGCAGCAAAACCCCTGGAAGGCCATGGAACAAGGGATTCAATGCCTCAGAGAACTGGCAGTGATAGAGATCATATTCTCAGATGACCAAGCAATTAGGAGCCCTGACATGGTAAAATGCACACCAGTGATGTGGCTGAAACTTGCACAACACGCACCACCAGAATATGTCCCTGCTTTGGCAACGATGACATGGAATGATGGGGATGAGACAGTGAGTCCTATGGTGAGGAGGCTCCGGGCGTATGCAGACACTGTGCACGGCCCAGCACAAGCAAGAATTGCAGCTGTGGAAAAGAGTCTGTCAGATCGCATATGGAAAATGGAAAACCAGACTGAGGAGACCCATAAGAAACTCAGAGACAAGATTAAAGAGAGCCTTCTTCATATCTCATCAGACCAGAGGCCCTGCTATCAGAAACAGACATCCCCCAGCTAGGGAGAGAGGATACACCCCCACAAGCTGAGCTGTGGTTTTTCTTTTGTGAGCATGGGGAAAATATAAAAAGGTGGGATGGAAAACCCACTTCTGCCCTGGCAGCATGGGAGTGTGAAGCGAAGGACGGCAATAACCAGAGAGGGAGTTCCACCAGAAGGAAAGTATCTCTAGTTTTGAAAAATATCCAAGGCTAGAGGGGCCCTGCATCTAGCCAGGTAGAGGCATGGGAGAATCAGGTCTTTTGGACTGTGTGGATTCATTGGCCTGGCACATCAGCACCACAAAAATACGAGGCCTTGGTCGACACTGGTGCACACTGCACCTTGATCCCATAGGGACATGTGGGGGCAGAACCTGTCTCTATTGCTGGGGTGACAGGGGGATTGCAGCAGTTAACCCTGTTGGTGAGCCTGACTGGAAATGAGTGGAAGAAACATCCGATTGTGACTGGCCCAGAGGCCCCGTGCATTCTGGGCATAGACTTCCTCCAAAGCAGATATTTCAAAGACCCGAAGGGACTCAGGTGGGCCTTTGGAACAGCTGCTGTGGAGGCAGAGGGCATTAGGCAATTGAACACCTTGTCTGGGCTGACCAAGAATCCTCCTGCAGTTGGGCTTCTGAAGGGAGAAGAGCAGCGAGTGCCAATTGCCACCTCGACAGTGCACCGCCGGCAGTATCGGACAAATCGAGATGCTGTGATCCCCATCCACAAGATGATCCGCGAGCTGGAGAGCCAAGGGGTGGTCAGCAAGACCCACTCACCCTTCAACAGCCCCATCTGGCCTGTGCGCAAGTCTGACAGGGAATGGAGATTGACTGTGGACTATCGTGCCTTGAATGAAGTGACTCCACCACTGAGCGCTGCTGTGCCGGACATGCTGGAGCTCCAGTATGAGCTGGAGTCCAAAGCAGCAAAGTGGTACACCACTATTGACATTGCCAATGCATTTTTCTCCATCCCTCTGGCAGCAGAGTGCAGGCCCCAGTTTGCCTTCACCTGGAGGGGCGTGCAGTACACCTGGAACAGACTGTCCCAGGGGTGGAAGCACAGTCCCACCATCTGCCATGGACTGATCCAGATTGCACTGGAAAAGGGTGAGGCTCCAGAACATCTGCAGTACATTGATGACATCATTGTGTGGGGGAACACAGCATTGCAGGTATTTGGGAAAGGAGAGAGAATCATCCAAATTCTCCTGGAAGCTGGTTTCACCATCAAAAGGAGCAAAGTCAAGGGACCTGCCTGAGAGATCCAGTTCCTGGGAGTAAAGTGGCAAGATGGACTACTACCGCAGGCCTGGTTCCTACGGTATATCACCGTGTCCCACAGCCATAGGGAGGAGGACGAGGAGGAGAAGATCCAGCAGGCAGGAATTGTGCAGCAAGATTGATTTATTTAATTATTTTACAAACACTTTTATAGACTTTTTTCTTCATAGTCTAATTGGACAAAGGACCAGCCACCCCTTGGGGGTGATTGGCCAAAATCCTAAAACATCCATTATCAAAATATTTTCTACTATACCATAAACTTTCCAAGGTTGCAGGTGGCTTGGTTGTTTACATTCCCTGCTACCTCTTCTGTGAGAGAGAAAAATCTCTCACGGACTTAGAAAATAACAAGAAGTCCTTGCTAACAGCATTTTTGTACCTACAATGGATGACGTCATTCCCACTGAGGTCATCAATAAGATCACGGCAATGTCTCCACCGACCAACAAGAAGGAAACACAAGCTTTCCTAGGCGCCATAGGTTTCTGGAGAATGCACATTCCCAAGTACAGCCAGATCGTGAGCCCTCTCTACCTGGTCACCTACAAAAAGAACGATTTCCACTGGGGCCCTGAACAGCAGCAAGCCTTTGCCAAGATCAAGCAGGAAATTGCTCATGCTGTAGCCCTTGGCCCAGTCAGGACAGGATCAGAGGTAAAGAACATGTTCTCCTTTGCAGCTGGGAACAATGGTCTGTCCTGGAGCCTCTGGCAGAAGGAGACTGGGGAGACTCGGGGTCTGGGATTCTGGGAGCCAAAGCTACAGAGGGTCCAAAGCCAACTACACTCCCACAGATAAGGAAATCCTGGCAGCCCATGAAGGAATCTAAGCTGCCTCAGAGGTAATCAGCACAGAGGCACAACTCCTCCTGGCACCCCGACTACGGTGCTGGGGTAGATGTTTAAAGGAAAGGTTCCCTCTACCCACCATGCCACCAATGCCACACCGAGCAAATGGGTTTCTCTTATGACACAGAACGCCTGAATTGGAAACCTGAATCACACTGGGATTTTGGAAATAATCACAAATTGGCCTGAAGGTGAAAGCTTTGGTCTTACTGATGACGAGGAGCAGGAACAAGTGACACACGCTGAAGAAGCTCCACCATACAACCAACTGCCATCAGAAGACACACGCTACGCTCTTTTCACTGACGGTTCTTGTCACATCGTAGGGATGAACCAGAAGTGGAAAGCAGCCGTATGGAGTCCTACACGACGGGTTGCCGAAGCTACCGAAGGAGAAGGTAGATCAAGCCAGCTTGCTGAACTCATTCAGTTGGCCCTGGACATTGCTGAGAGAGAGAAGTGGCCAAAGCTCTACCTCTACATTGATTCATGGATGGTAGCCAATGCTCTGTGGGAATGGCTGGAAAGGTGGAAAAAGGCCAACAGGTAGCATAGGGGAAAACCAATCTGGGCTGCTGAGGAGTGGAAAGACATCACTGCCCGAGTAGGAAAGCTAGTTGTGAAAATCTGCCATGTAGATGACCATGTCCCCAAGAGTAGGGCTGATGGGAACACCAAAACAATGAGCAGGTAGATCAGGCTGCGAAGACAGAAGTGTCACAGATAGATTGGAAACACAAAGGAGAGCTGTTCCTAGCTCAATGGGCCCATGATGCCTCAGGCCATCAGGGCAGAGATGCCACCTATAAGTGGGCACGAGACCGAGGGGTGGATCTACCCATGGACAGTATCTCCCAGGTGATCCATGACTGTGAGACATGCGCTGCGATCAAGCAGGCCAAGCGGGTGAAGCCCCTGTGGTATGGTGGGCAATGGTCCAAATACAGGTATGGGGAGGCCTGGCAGATTGATTACATCACACTGCCTCAAACCCGCCAAGGCAAGCGCTATGTGCTCACAATGGTAGAAGGCACCACTGGATGGCTGGAGACCTACCCTGTGCCTCACGCTACAGCCCGGAACACCATCCTGGGCCTGGAAAAGCAAGTCCTTTGGAGGCATGGCACCCCTGAGAGAATAGAGTCTGACAATGGGACTCATTTCAAGAACAGCCTTATAAACACCTGGGCTAGGGAGCATGGCATTGAGTGGGTGTACCACATCCCTTACCATGCACCAGACGCTGGGAAAGTAGAGCGGTGCAACAGCCTGCTCAAAACCACCTTGAAGGCACTGGGCAGGGGAACTTTCAAAAACTGGGAGGTGCATTTAGCAAAGGCCATCTGGTTTGTTAACACCCAAGGCTCCACCAACCAAGCAGGCCCTGCCCAATCTGAGCCCCTGTGAGAAGCACATGGAGACAAAGTTCCAGTAGTGCATGTCAGGGGACTTTTGGGCAAAAGTGCTTGGGTCAACTCTGCCTCGAGTACAGACAAACCCATTAGCGGGGCTGTCTTTGCTCAGGGACCTGGGTGCACATGGTGGGTAATGCAGAAGGATGGGGAAACACGCTGTGTACCTCAGGGAGATTTGCTTTTGGGTGAGAACCCCTTGTAATGTTGGAATACCTATGTACCACTGTTTGCTGAATGTGACTGCCACTACTTGTATATAGTTACATGTATATATGTATAGATGTGTGTGCTTAGAATTGGAATGTATTAATTTGGGCATTAAGCTGACAGTATGGAATAAGGGCTTGGGGTGATTCTATGATGCTACTTTATTCCCTGATCATCTGCTTTATGCCTAGAAAATGTCTCTGGTATCTCTAAGATGAACCAGGGGATGGTGCTGGAGCCTGAGAACCCCAGGCACAGGCTCTATTCAATCTCTCTCTCTCTCTCCAGTGTGGAAACACTCATTCCAGGGCATTTTTCTCCTGAAACTTGTCTCCAAAACTGAGACACTTTCATTTTCAGAACTGGAATTATAACAAAGTACTCTGTCTAGAAAATAATTGCTAACAAAGCACTTTCCCATAAGCCTAAATCAGTCAACACATTATTTAGCCTCGTAGGAAGAGACCCTCTCTAGAACACTGGTCCTCCTGTAAAGCATCAAGAGTTTCTCACATCATTACCCAAGTTGACTTACTTTGGCTTTTTGGAAAAAGAGACGAAAACATCCTCTTGGATCCACATTGCAACTTCTGGCAATTTCTATAATAAACTGCATTACAACTGCTTGGTGTGCTACTTGCTCCATCAGAGCTCTTTTCTGAAAAAAGGAGCAAAAAAAAGAGTTGAAGTTCTGATTTAAAGAAGTTCCTGTGATTATATTTCTAAAATTCAGCAGAATTTCCTTTTGCTCCAGTTCCTAAGCAGATGAGAACTGATGCTTACAGAACCAAGAGGTTCATAAATAGCTATAACTAAACATAAATGTGACAATGCACTATCAATAAAGTGATTGGAAGAACAGTTCAACAGCTAACGAAGTTGGTCACCATTCTACTGTGCAAGTGGGAAAATGTGTCCTTCCAAAGACTTAAACATCTTCATACCTGTTCAGCTTCTAGATGAAAACACCACAACATGAGATACCTAGATGTTTCTTCACATACAAGGTATGGGTGATCAGACAAAAACCTTTGACTATCATCCCATCTGCTCAGCATGCCTAATAAGAGAAACACAGTTAAGATATTCTAAATGGATAAATGATTTGATGCAGCAAGGAAATTACTTGCACTGATACCCAGTATATAACAACTTGGCAATTTACCAACCTCAAAATGACAGCATGCAGCTAAATTTGGGGGGTTTATTTTATACATCTAAGCAATGCTGAAAGAGCATTACCAGAAGACATAATTAGACTTTGAAAATACTAAAAGTAGATTATAACAGTTATGCATTTCTAGCAATGCTAATAAGTTATTTTTAATCAGTCCTCATACACAAAGTGGTGTAGGTATCTATTAGTTACAGTATCAATTGGCTTAAAAAGTTTATGGATAGAGATTTACACTAAGTGGCTCTGACAAACACAAATCCTCCAAATGTTCGCAAATAAAAATGCAAAGAACAGAACCTGTATTCTGTCAAAAATTAAAGTGCTTCTAACACATAATTTGCTATATTTTTAGAAAAATTCAAATTAATTATACAAACAGCTTGATCTCAAAAAACAAGCTACACCAGTATCGGAAAGTTAATCAGAACTTTGAATTGTGGTATCATGGCACTACCTTAATGTAATAAGCTGAATTTAAAATCAGAACTCAATACTCACAGCATTTCTCAAAACTGCCCTCCAAGTATCACTGACAGTCATTATTGGCAACAGGTACCAGATGTAGAGTTTCACCCATCTATCAGCACAATTATAACTGGGCTAGAGATAATTCAGTGGTAATGACCTAAGATAATCTGAATTCTAGCAAACAATGGCGAAAGAGAAAGCAACAGTTTATATTTCTTTTGACTGTTTTCGAGTTATTCTGTGTAAGTTCTTTATTGAAGTCAGAGCAGGATCCAGAAACAGGACTCATGCAATATAGCAAAGTCCACAGCTAGCATGGAACAAATGACTTCAGAAAGCATTAATGTACTGTAGTTTTCTACAGTGGACTTATGTATTTCAAATTAAAATAGTAACATGGCTTTGAACTTACAAAGTACAAAAAAATTTAGCTTCTCTAGTAAGGTTGCTTCTGTAACAGTTTAATTTTAATTTAGACAAAGAGTAATTCTGTCCAACTCTCAGCTAGGAAGCCTACAAGACAGCCTCTTCTTTTTTTACCTGCTGAAATGCACAGCAGGGGGATATCTTCTAATTCCAGTATCATTACACTGAGCAGTTAAGGTACTCGAGAGAACCTGTACCTATTACTGCTGTTTACATACTCTGACATCATTGTACCTCAACCTGATACTTGCAAGGCTTGCTAAGGCTAACAGGGCTCAAAGCCCTTTCTTTAAAACAGCTTTAAGACCCTCAGAAGCCAAATAGCTTATTAAAAACAAGTTTGTAAGAACAACTGAATTTTGCCAATCTAGTCTTACTCTTGATTGTTCCAGAATTCTAAATACGGCTACACTGTACTATTGTGTGAAACCAGCCTGAATGGCAAGCACTTCAGAGAACCATCAAAATTTCAGATTACATTACAAGATTAGCTTTGTGCTCAATCAAGTTTAACAATTATGACAGAGCTAAAGTGACACCTAGTGGATAATTAAGTATAGTTTTAAACACACAATTCTGAGCACACATACTCTCAGTGCAGGTGTTTACAAACATGTCCATTTAATCAGCCATTACCCTTACAGATTAACAGGTGACCAAAACCCATTTAATAAAACATTTAATCTCCTTTAATAAAAGCAGGGCGTCAAGGACAACCCATGCACTTTTATATACATGACTTATATTTCCAGGAACGTCCTTGCCTTTTCCCACTGGTGTGGAATATCCCTCTGTCCTGATAAAATAAAACTGAACAGTCTGTCATCTAGGTCTTTCAGTTATTAGCATTCATTTTGTACAAGAAGGAGAAAACCAACACAAATTCTGTAGGCACTGCAAGATGTTGGAAAAACAGACTCACCAAAGTGTCTAATCTTTTGTTCATGTTTTTGCATAAGTGGTTCAGACACAGCTTCATCTTCAATTTCTTTTCTTTTTTGATTAATAAAACTCTGAGGAAGAGAAAGATTGTACTATCACATAAATGCCACACATACTGTTCAGTGATAAAAAGGAGTAACATATTTTAATATGCTACTATTTAAAGAGCTATGTTCTAATTTTAGAGTCATCTCATATTTGAGAAGGTTTTCTTTTAGAAAGTACATTACCTAGTAACAGAATTTCAAAGTCCCATCATAGTGTATGAAAAACTTCTGTTTTCAGATGGGAACTTACTGATCTGTTAGTCATGAGAATCATGTACATTGCAGCCTGGATCAGACAAATCAATGAAATTAGGAGATGTGATAGTGATGTCAAACTAATTTTTGCTTTTACATATTCTTCATGTATATTTGTAGCTCTGTAGCCTGTAAACTGTAGAGATCCATAGCTAGCATTTTACCTACTTGGTTAGCAAGAAAGACAAAACACATTCCTAAAGGCCCAGTGCTAATCTTGGTTCTTCTGAGACCAAGGACAAGATACTCTTCCAAAAACAACTAGTGAGGAAGGGGGGCTTCAGCAGAGAGTCGAACCAAGAGGAGGAATTACTTCAACATCTGTGTTTCCAGTTGGGGAGTCTTGTTAAGTTGCTAAATTTATAAAACTGTACTTGCTCTATGTCACATAGCCACCTTCAGTCCATTTTCTGTGTGTATTTTGGTGTGTCCCTTCATTTTTATGAAGGGACCTTTCATAAAAGCTTTAACTGCATTTATCATCTGACTGTGTCTGGTTTGTGATTTTAAGGCTCAGAAAAAGGCAACAATATCAGCTGAAATTAAATTGTGAAAACAAAGATGAGAAAAAAGTTCATGCTAAATAATTTGTATTACAGTAGACAGTATTAGAGGCAAACTAAGTTTCATATTCTAGGCTGGATGGGACATTTAAAGATCATGGAATTTCAACCCTCCCTGCCCAGGCAAGAACATCTTCCACTGAATTAGGTTGCTTCAAGACCAATCCAATCTGACCTCTGGTACTTTAAGGATGAGGCCACCCACAACTTACTTCCCTGGGAAACCTGTTCCAGTGTCTTGACACCCTAACAATAAAAAAAAAGTCTTCCTTATAGCCAGTCTAAACCTACCATCTTTCAGTTTAAAGCCACTCCCCCTCGTCCTGTCACTACAGGCTGTGAGTAAGTAAGAGCTTCCCAGAGCTTTCTCTTCTTCAAGCTGAACAACCTAAGCTCTCCCAGCTTTTCCTCATAGGAAAGGTGCTCCAGCCCTCTGATAATTTCTGTGGCCCTCCTCTGGAGCCGCTCCAACAGGAGTCTTTCTTGTACTGGGGACCTGAGAACTGGGTGCAGCACTTTGCGGGGCGAGTCTCAGGAGAGGGGGCAGAATCCCCTCCCTGGCCCTGCTGCCCACGCTGCTTTGGATGCAGCCCAGGACATGTTTGGCTTTCTGGGCTGTGAGTGCCCATGGCTGGGTCATGTCCAGCCTCTCACCCACCAGCACCCCCAAGTCCTTCTGGGTAGGGCTGCTCTGATCTGTTCATCCCCAGCCTGTGCTGATACTGGGGACTGTCCCGACCCAAGTGCAGCACCTTGCACATGGCCTTGTTAAAACACACGAGATCACCACAGACCCACTTCTCAAGCTTTTCCAGGTGCCTCTGGAAGGCTTTCTTCAGGTCTGATAACTGCACCACTCAGGTTGGTGTCATCTGCAAACTTGCTGAGAGTGCACTTGATCCCTCTGTTTAACTCTAATGAAGATATTAAATAACACTGGTCCCAGTGCAGACCCTTGAGCGACACCACTTGTCCCTGGTGTCCATTGGGACTCTGAGCCATACGCCACCAACCAATCACTTTCTTATCCATCTAAGAGTCCACCCATGAAATCCATCTCTCTCCAATTTAAGAGAGAAGGATGTTGTAGGAGACCATGTCAAAGGCTTTACAGAAGTCCAGATAAATGACATCTGTAACCCTTCTCTTGCCCACTAATGCAGTCACCCCACTGTAGAAGGGCACTGAATTGGTCAGGCAAGACCTGCCCATGGTGCAGCTGTGCTGGCTGTCCCGAACCACCGCCCTGTCCTACGTGTGCCTTAGCACAGCTTCTGGGAGGATCTTCCAGTGATCTTCCCAGGCACAGAGATGAGGGACACCTCATGGTTTTGTGCTGTACAAGACACAGAAGACATGCAGAGACTAGTAAGAACTGGAATGAACCAAAGAGGTTAGCACTTGTTTCCATGCACACTGATGTAGGTCATACCTTATTAAAAACTTCTTTACTAACAGGATCTGAGTTCCATAGATTCTGTCTTTCCCTCTGGTTTAGTGCTTCTTCTTTTCTTCTCCATTCTTCCTCTCGCCATCTCAACTCAGCAGCTTCTGTCCTTGCTTGAGCAGATTCCTGATCACAGGATTCTGAATTATGCAGTGCTAAACTACCAAATTTTTGCTGGGCTTCCGCTAGGTTCCATGTGCACTCTACAGAGTGCTTCACAAACTCTCTTTCTTTTTGGCAGGCTAATTCAATCCCTTGGCTGTATGTCTGTGAGGAAAATCAGACATGCTATTTATGGAGAGAAAATTGTTGGTTTACAGTTTCTGTAGAAGCAGACTAGCCTGAATCCCAAAGATAATAATAATGCACCTGGAAGGCACCTTAGATATGCAGGATTATAACAGCAGGAGTGATGAAGCATGGCAACATACAACTATGTCTTCCAGAAAGAGATTTCCCATTCAAGTCACCTTAAGTGTACTTGCAAAATCATGGATCATGTGCTGCTATCAGTAATAGTCTCCAGACTGTAAAAATACTTTTGACACAGCTGAAACCCCTCCGGTTATCTTAGGGCTGGAACATTAGCAGCAGCCAAGTGTGAGAATACTCTGAATATACACTTCTGATAAGAAATTACTGGTTTTGAGATGTCAGATCACAACAGTAAAGTAACTGCTGCTGGCTGCATTTCAGTATTAGTACCTAAACAGATGGCCAACATCTTCCCTTAAACCCACACTAGAAGTGGCATATAAGTTATAAAGCAGCCAAGGCCCAGCACAAACATGTGCTCCTTTTGCTCAAATCTGTTGAAGATGTCACCACTCATAGCTGGGAGAGAAAAGGGACATTGTAAGCAACTCTGTTTATATTACTTCCAGGTGTGTGGTCAGAATTCACACTCAGTAATTCAAGAAATTATCCTCTATAACACTTGTCATGTGTTTCCCACCAAGAGTGAAGAAAAAAAGCATCCATATGCATTAGTTCCTCAGCCTTCCACTGCCACGTTATGAAATCTGCAGCGCTGATAATCTCTGGCGGGGCACACGAAGGACAATTTGTGAAAGATTGTCTGAAGGAAACTTTAACGCAGGTAAATCAAACTTATTGTCCCAACTTTGTTTGGGAATTACAGCATTTTTATTCCGGCACTGACAAGAAGAAAATTCCACCGTTAGAAAACTACGTTAGAAAAGTAACGTAATGGCAGCTTCTTGCGAGAACACACAGAATTCCTTACAAGGCGTTTATAAATCGCCGCCTCGCCCTGGCCACCAGAAAAACACACCGCCTACCTATCTGCTCCTCAGGCACGGGGACGCTGGGATAACTCCAACCCAGCTCCTTCCGCACCGCCCGCCCGCGGCGGAGCTGCTACCCAGGGCTGCCGGCGCCAGACCCCACCTGTCCCCGCCGGCCCTCAGAGCCCCGGCGGGCTCCCCCGCACGCCCCCGTCCCGCCACGGCGCCCGCCCTCCCGCCGCCCCTCCGCGGGCCGCGCCGCCCCAGCGCCGACTCACACCGCGCCCCCCGGGGCGAGACGCGGTGCGAGGGGCCGCGGCAGCGGGGCCGGGGGCACGGGCGTACCTGCACCTCCGGCAAGCGCTGCCGGAAGGCGGCAGCCTGCGCCCGCTCGTCGTCCTCCTCCTCCGGGGCGCCGCCGTCGTGGGAGCGCGGCAGCCACAGCGCCATGCCCGGTGCCGTCCCGGCGGCACGACCCGCTCGCCGGAACTGGGGCAGCGGCACTTCCGCCGATCGGAGCGCGGCCGGCAGCACCCGCCCCCGGCGCGTCGGGAGGAGCGAGTGCCGGGCGCGCCTCAGGGGCGGTAATGAAGGCAGCGGCGGGCGGGGGCGGGCACTGCCGCGGCTCCGCCTCTGCCCCGCTCCTCCTCCGTCCCTGCCCCGCCCCTGCCCTTACTCTGTGCCTGCGCCTGCGCTTTTCCTTGCTGCTCTCTGTGCGTCTGGGTCTGTGGCTGCTCCTGTCCCTGCCCGCGCCACTGTCCCTGCCCCTGTGCCTTTCCCTGCCCCTGCCTTTTCCATGCCTCTGGTCCCCTTCCTGCAGGCTGCAGCGCGGCGCTGGCAAGCCACGCGTGTGTGTGCATGTATGTACGAGCCTTCAGTCCTAAGAGCTCCTGGGGTGCTGTCCTGGGGTGTTTCAATGGCTTGGCTCTCATCTGGGAATGGAAGTTAGCATAAAATGAGGCCATACCTTTGTAGTAATACCCCCGTAAAGATTAAAACGTGCCCTCGATGTAGTCCTAATTTTTTACCCATGGATTGGTTATTTAGGTCTTCCTCCAAACAGGAGGCACTGACTGGTTCTTTGGGGGTCGCAGGTGTAAAGTCTGTTAGGAAAATATGCCAAGAAAATTTTAGGTTGAATGGGAAGGCAGGGGGCTTGCTGTGGCCAAAGGGATAGTACTAATATGTTGCTGACAACAGTTCTCATCACTCAGTCATTTTCTTGTAGTAATCAAATGTTTCTGTGTTATGCTAAGGTCTATGAAATCAGTCCCTGTTATATGGGATGATAAAAGCCAAAAATACTAAACGAAAGAACTCCCAATTATAGATCTTAACCTGGCACCCTTTTGAGGTTATCAGTATTAAAGCCAAGGGCCACTGAGTCCCGTCTGAGATGGGGTCCTGCAGACTTGGACTGATGCATGTGCCTAGACTGGATTAAGGAGTCTCATGTGAACGTACCCTTTTCTTTCCTAAGGTTGTGTTTCCTGGTGTGTTTCTGTCTGAGAAAGCAACATATTTCTCAGTTTGTGCATCTTGGATCAACACAAAAAGGCAGAATTAATGCCTTCCTCCTGTTTTTCCTGTCTTGTCTCATAAGGTGTGCTTTGTAAAGGTGACTTTGGTTTGTTGCATGCCTTCGGCTAGAAACTGATGTCTCAAGTCTTGTACAAGATGTAATTCGGGTGTAATCTTATTTTTCTTTACAAGTGGTAAGTTACTCTTGTTTCACATGTATCTCAACATAGTAAGATGCATTATTAGGGCCATTTCTCAAACAGAACTTCACATTTCTTTAAGATTTTATGATCTGGAGCTTTGACTGAAGTGGTTATGAGAGATCATCTCCCACATGGACAGTTTTTACCTAATCTCAGTAACAGCAACAGTTTATGTTAGGGTAATTGAAGTTATTTTGATTCAGATATGATTGATCTGGGATCAATATGACAGCCTAATTATAATATGGCTATCATCTGTTAAGATTTTTGTCTGTATAGAAGACGTGATGTAAATGAAGATCTAAATAAATGATAGACAAGTGGTTTTGCTGCCATTTTACATGTCACTCTAACACCTGAAACAGATGAGAACAGGAGTCTTTAGTGTTTTTCCTGTATCTTACTGTATGTTAATGCATGTTATTTTGTGTTTGAAGATTGTTTTTTAAAAAATGGTGTAAGAGAATGGCCATGTCTACTGACAAGCAAGCCCATCCTGAAGCCATTGCAAAATAGGAAAGCAAGAGGTTCAGAGGAACAGGATATTTCTTATCTATTTGCTCCAAAGTCTTCTTGATTGTTTTTCAAATTACTCTCACTACCTGTGTGTTTCTCTAAAATTGTTTACATCTGGCTTGCAAGAGGCCTTTCTTTGAATAGCATGATGGCTTTTCCTTTCCCCTGTGGTTGTCCTTGACTCAAGTGAAAAACTACACATGGAAGCTATGAAGTATAGCTCTCATTAAGGCCTTTTCCCTGTCTCAAGGCAAATGCAACTCTGAATACGTGACTCTTCGATGTCTATGCAATAAAACCCCACAGCCATGCTATGACCAGAAGTGGGAAATACAACCCACTTCCACAGAAGTTTCTCATCTGTTTACTTATCCTAAGACTAAAGTAATCAACATGAAGTAGATGTTGTTAGATAAGTTCATCTTTTGTCTTACCATACATTAGGGTTTTTTTGTGCCTGTGACCTTCATTAGCAGGTGTTGACAAACAGTGAAGCAGCACATTTTCTTAGAGAAAAATGGCTTAGATCAGCCCTCTTAAAAAAACACTATTCCTAAAATATTGTCTGAAAACACTGCTGTCGTTTTAAGAAGGATATAGATGCATTAAAAAAAAAAAACAACCAAACAGTAAATATTAATAAAACAAGTGGAGTGCAGCTGAGTGCAGCTTCTCTAAATAGGTAGAATGCCTGGCATTAATGCCCAAATAAAATCGGTGGTAAAGTTCCCATTTACTTCAAAGGGATCAGAATTTCACTCCAAGGTGTGCAAAGAGTATTTGAATAAGATGTAATTCATTGTAGTATCATTTACATAATACACAGTAACATAAAGGAAACTTCCTTACATTTTCTCATTTGCCCATAATATCTGTGGAAAATTACTGTCCTTTAAGGTGTTTAGAGTTACAGCTTTTAATCTTTTATTTTGGGATGTGTCCTATAGGATTGTCCAAGAATTCAAGTGTTTTTCAAACATATATTTCCTAATTGTACTTGTGGTTCTGCTGGTTTACAGTTTACCGTTGTACTGTAAACCTGATACTTTTTTCCCCACAAAGTACAGGCTGTTCTGAAGTTGATGTAGATATGAATGAATATGAAATTTCAGCTTTTTTTTTTCCAAAACATTGCATAACTTTAAAAATGTAAATCACATCCTAAAGCACACAGTAATATATAATATTAGCTAAGTGATTTTGCTCAGTGGCAGCTTGGCAAAAAATATGGGAATTATTTTGAATAGATATTAAAGGGTTCCTGTGAATACTAGTTTGTTTAATTACTGTTATAATGAATTTATTTACTTTTTACTGTTTTACCAAAGGTGTTTGAAAGTGGCATAGATCTGCTGCAGAAAGCAAAATATAGAAAGTAAGTATGAGTTTTAAAACATTTGAATAGGTGAATAACTAATACTGAAAAAGTAGGTCCATGTATTCACATAGTGAGTCTGTTTCTCTGACTGGCTTTCCAAAGTACATGACCTGGTACATGCTGGTCCCCCTTTATGCTGCTCTAATTTGAGCCATTTGAATGTCTGCCTTTATAAGCAAGCTCCCCTCAGATCAATTACATGATTTTTCCATTCATAGGACAGGCTGTATTCTGACACCTAGTGTGACACACTAGGCTAACCTGACACTGTGCTCTTTATTCTTCTATTAGCAATTCTGTATTTTGAAGTCTGTGACAAGTCATGTCACATTTAATGATTAGGCAGTCTTTTAAAAGCCAAAATCTTTTTGGGGAATGGGGGAGAGAAAAAAAATTATTTATAACAATGGCCTGTCTACATTCTGTTTTGTCATTGCTCATAAGCTTTGGCCAGACTTCTTCAGTTGTACCTACAGAAGCATGTGTTTTGTTAAAATATTTTCATCCCTTAGCTTTAATTCACTTGGAATTCCTTTGTCTTAGCTGGGTTTCAGGTTTTTGTCCTTCTGGAGCAAGCCATTCCTGTAAAATCAGCAGAAGGTCAAGCAGAAGCCACTTACTGTCCCATTGTCCTGATGGATTGTAAATCATCAGGTGTCAATCACAGAGACTGATTGTCCTGATATTTCTTTCATGTGTGTTTCTGTTCTGAGAATAATAATATTAGAACAAATACTCAAGGAACCAAAGTAGAAAGTAGCTTTGCATCTATCTCCTTTCTCATCTATCATTTGTCCACTCTTCTGATTTCTTTGCCTGTCCTTCTTCCATTCCTTTCTGTAAAGGTAGCTTTTGATTACTGTCCCAGGTGTAAACAGTAAATCTATTCTAATTATTTAGCCACTCTGCTATAGTTTGGGTTTTGTCTCCCAGTTAATGTAATAAAGTTTGAATTAAGTCATCCTGTGTCTTCAAGGCAAGTCAATATTTTTCCATATGCTAATTGATTTGACCCTGTAAAGGATATTAGTATGTGTTAGTTTTACGTCATGCCCCCCAGGTTTCTCTCCCTCATAAATTTAAGGACCTCCTCCACTGCTATTTCTTTCTACTCCATCGTTTCTGGTATATTGTGGGTACACACTTGAGTAGAAAAAAAAATATTTTCTGATTACACTCATTGAATAATTTGTTAGAATCAGTCATGATGCTTTAGTTTCTTCACCCTAATTTTCTTGTTTCTGATAGCAGTCTAGTTTGATGGTTACATTCAACTAAAAGACAAATAATAATGTAGAGTTCATCTTGTTAGATAATCATCTTCAGGCTTCATATTGAGTGTTCTTATGGGAAAAAGGCAAATGGACACTGGGTGGCAGATGAGTGCTGTTGTTGAGGTCACTGATTATGGAGCATTCATGTATGTTCTAAAACTGCAGGCAATTTTCTAAAATTGGTTATTATTCTGTTATGGCAAATTAAAAGTATACTCTATGTTCCCTGTGTAACAAATATTTCTTGTACATTTGGTATTTATTTTTCAAGGTACTTTGCAGCAGATAGTCATCTTTCCCTTGCTTCTTTGCTTTGTGCTTTTAAGGGTTGCTGATATACTAAAGCATAATTTGTGATATCATTCCTGGTTCAAAAGCATCAGTGGTATTGGAAAAGGAGGATGCAAAGACTAAATTGAGAGAATCTATTATTATCTCTACATAAAAGCCTAAACAAGGCAAAAAAAAAAAGGTGATCTGGGTTAGTACAGAGTGCTCATTTTCTTGTATGATTACTTTCATGCGAGCTTTGTGGGTATCGTGCTGTCAGGTAACTAGGTGTAGTATATAAGTCTTGTTTGTCCCCTGGGCATAGCAGATTTTTTCTGTGTGTCAGGACAGAAAAACTGTTCAGTAATAACTCTAAAAGGGGTGAGAGTGTTTTAAGTAATGCCAAAGGATTTAATAATCTCATCAGCATATTCTGGCCCTATAGAATATCCATTCTTTATTCTGCATAGTACCTACATGTCCTTCATCCCTCAAACTTCAGCTGTTTTCCTTCTTGTTTTTGTTGGGCACCGCAAAAATACGCAGCTTAGAGATTTGGCTTACTTATTGTATTGTGGGGTATACTATCTTCTTTCAACTTTCTGAATTTAAAATTTATTGAGAAAAGCAAAGTACATTCCTCACAGGAGGAACCAGTGCCTACCTATGTCCTTGCTACATCAGAAATCAGACCTCATATGGCAAAATTGACTGCTGCTTTCGTTTCGTAGTGTCAAAAGCTCACGAAAGTTTTTCTTGGTTGCTGCAAAGTTGGGATCCATTAGAGAGGCAGAAAAGCAGTGTGACTAAAAAAGATGAAACTTTGAATATGATCAAACATGGTAGTCTCATTATGAACAACTTCTGAAATTGACAACCTTGTAGCATGGTTTGCAGGGTTTGTTTTTCATCTGATTAGAAGTGAACATGTCCCTGCTTCTGTAAAGACACAGAACCTGTCCAAATGAAGGCAGCAGCAGCTTTTATAGCAGTGTATCCATTGTGGTCATCTTAATGTCTCACCTCAGGACAGCAAAACCGCTGCTATAGTGTCTAAGCCAGATACTTGACAGTGTGCCATAGAGCTTGCCTCCTGTGCTGGGAGCTCATGACAGTATCTTCTCACTCTGGCTGTGCCACCTGTACGGAGCAGCGCTGGCCTCCTTTACTCAGAACACAGTTAATGGGCTTTTGAAGGAAGAAAAGAACTACAGACAAGCATGATGTAGGGCTTGACAGGACTTTGCTATGGTAACCTAGGATAGTTCATCTCCCTCATCCAAGTACGTACAGCCCCAAGCACATCATATCTTGTCATGGTAACCTGGAGTACCTTACTTCTTCCCATCTACATATGTAGAGTCCCAAGCACATTTTATCTTGTGAAAGTAACCCAGAATAGCTTGCTTCCTCCATCATCTGCACTCAACTTTGCACAGGTGCCAGTGTGATGGCCAGCTGCCAGTCTTGGAATTCAGACAAAAGCAGTGAGATCACTAGTGAACAAAACAGGACTTTGCACATATATGTAATGCAAGCCAGTTAATCAGTGCAATTTTTATTATTCACTCCTGCAGTGCTATCTTTTGACCTGTATTCCCAAGCAGTTCCACTGGTCTCCCCATTTGGTGAGGGTTGGTATACTGGTAATGCCATGCTTTAGTCAAGGATGAACCTTTCAGCTGCTGCGTGTTGTGCCTTGTCCCTGAGAGACTGGCATCACCTTTTTGCTTGTAATACACGGATACTTACACCCTCAGTTTGTAGGACACTGCTTGCATGCTGTATGATTTGTTGGCCAAGTTACACAATGTTCATTTATTACATGCTGGCTCTCTGGAGGATATGCATTTCAAAAATTATGGTGATTGTCTTTCAACACTACTTTATGATGACACATCTGCTGAACAAACATTGGAATGTTGTAATTTAGTATAAAATTTTTAATTTTATTTCTGCAGGATGCTGATTAGAATATTTAGTTCTTTTCCCTGTATGAGGCAACTCCTGATTGTGCTGAAAACACTGAGAAATCAACTTGATCAAGATCTAGCCATCTGTACAAACACGTGCATTATACATATTTTATAAAATATGCACTAGCATGACATCCTCTATCACAGCTCTGGACATTCTCTACAACATAAATAAGTAGTCTGCCTTCAAGTCTTGCAGTTGTGTCCATCCCCAACATACTGCAACTCATTTGTGATGCTTGGAAAGTTAATGACAACATCAAACTCCTGGTCTGGTTTGCTAAACCTAATCTTCCAAAACCAGTGCAAACATAAATGGTTTCCCAACCTTTCATCCTCTTCATTTCCTGTTCAGAAAACAAAGTAATAAGGTGAAGCAAAGTAAGAGCACAGGGGATATAGTGAATAAGCCATTTTCTGGAAAAGCAGTTATTCTTTTAGTCAAGCAGGCAAAAAAACCCCCTGATGTTGTTATGTTCTTTCCTATATACAAATACAGGGCCAAATGGTTTGGGTTTGGTGTATTTCTGTGGTTTTGTTTGCTGTGGCCCTCAGGAATGCAAACTGAAATGTTCTCTGACAACAGAGAAGGACAGTATATTAAAAGTAGCTTCTGTCTTAAACACTTCCAACATCAAATAATTCTAAATCATGCTGAATATGTGCCATTCCTGTACCATGCTTTCTAGGCCCACTAATGTTCCATCTACCAGCTGCTACTAAAAGCATCCCTATGCATGAGCCAAGCAGCATTCTGTCAAGAACATTCACTCATTTATTCACATTTGTAAAATTACAAAGTTTTCATTGCACAGCAATGACAATTTCGTGTAACAACCCTGACAGCTATTTTTTGTGGGCGTCTCTTTCTTCTTTCAGTAGGGGATGACTGTGCATTTTATGAAGAGAGTACAGGAGACTTTCTGTTCCCAGAATGCAAGCTGACTCCTGCCTGTTGTGGGACGGATAGAGAATTAGTGGTGACAATTTCTCATTTTCCAGTAAGTAACTGGTGCTTATCATACCTGTCTGAAGAAGGAAGGAATTCAACGACTTAGTGGCAATTTTGTGAGGACTGGAGTTCGACTATCAGTTTGATCCTCTTGAGCAGAGAGGGATGCTCTTGTGCTCTTTTGAATATAGAAGTTCTCAGAGAATGTATAAAATGTAGGGCTATCCTAACAAGTAAATTCGTTAGTCAGAGACTGTAGGCAGGTAGAAGCTCTAATAACAAAACCGTATGTTCAGCTATATACCTTCATCCACAAATGGTGTGAAAACTCCAGTCACTTAAAAGATTTTCAAGATTCTTTGTACCAGTGGCCTTTGGGGATGCCAGATTTCTGTCAATTTTCTTTATCTCATGTACACACCTTGTTTTTTTCACTCTGCCTGTTCTCTCTCTTCTCTTGGAAGTTATTTTATTTTCATATTTTTGTAAAGCCTCCCACTGCCTATTCTTTCTAGGGTTCATTGTTTCCTGAAGGAGCAAAAGCAGCCTAGAATGATTATATTTTCATCCCTCTCACTGCATTATGGATTAGATTATGCTAAAGAAGCAATAAAACTCACTTCAGTTTTATTAATATGAGCATACAATAGCTATGAATGGAGAGGGTCATCTTTCCTGTAGATTCACTTTTGCACTGATTCATTCAGAAGGTTCTTGTGCTTACTCTACAAACTAGTAATGCCATTATTCACATGAAAAAATCAGGTATTATGTATAAATTGCAAGTATAGAAATACTAGACTTAAAATCTGTTAGAAAGTTCTGCCTAATACAGGAATACTTTCTATACATTTGGAATAGAAATTTAGAAATATATGCTTGGGTTAACTAAGTGTAACATTGTACTATTCTTTAACTTGGTCCTTAAGAACCCGATGAAGACAAGGTGGTGACATATTGGTAAAGGAACAGGTGATTTGTGGGTACCCTCAGACTAGCTTGGATCCAGACAGAGAAATGGCAGCACCACCTCATTTCTGTAGCTGCATCTGGGCCAGCCAGATGCTGCACTCAAATTACTAATATGGCATCATTATATTTCCTTCCAGATGTACCTTATTTCTTTCCTTCTTTATCACTACTGCTTATATTTTATCCTCTTTGCATCAGGGTAGGGGCAAATGTAGTTTGAAAGTACTGCACTGTGATTTCTCTGTCACTCATGTAGAAGAAAGAGAGGAACTGCTAGAAATGCACAATTCAAAGTCTAAGGTAAGTGAACAGATACTGCTGCTGTTGTCGTCGTCAGGCATCATTAGTGTCTTTACAGTATTTTTCATGGCATTACCTGCCTTGAAAGGCAAACTTGAATTTCTTTTTCACATCATTTTAGAAAAGTGTCCTTTGGGCTAGCCTGGTCCACCACTGTGCAGAAGGAGCTGCTAATTAAACAGTAAAGATCTGTATATTTTCTTTGTAGATCAAGGGTTTCTTCTCACCTTTCTTCACAATAGTGGCTTTATGAGGAAGTGTCAAAGTCAGTACCAAGTGTCTAGGTCACTGCCTCAAGCATACGTTTGGAACATGCTGGCCCTGTGCATCATGTTCCCCTTCTGGGACAGTTTATACCAATTAAGAGAGCAGACTAAAATCAGAGTGCTGCTTTTCATAGGAAAACTCCTTTGCCACTGTTATTTGCTGGTGAGTTTCCTGCAAGTCTTCTTTAGCTGAAGTGCCTCCTTTAGTCACTTCTGATTTTGCAGTTTCAATGGGGGACTTGAAGTGTTCTGATCATAAGAGTGATGTATATGCAGCGATTAACTGGTATTATCAAGGGATTAGCACCAAAAATAGAGTTCTGCACAAAGACAACTATTAGAGATCTTCCACTTCAGTACAAAAGAAAAAATTAGGTAAGCATTTATGGTAAGGATGCAGATCTGGTTGCAATTTTTACAAGCTTTGACTGAGTCTGTTTGAGTCTACTTTTAGTATTGCATTTGTATCTAGGTATCTTAGGCAAATTTCTGGTGGAAATCAGGTTAGTGAGTTAGGAATATTCAGGAAAGGAAAAAATATTCCTGAATATCAAATTCAAAAGACACATTTAGACACAAAAATAAATTTCTTTTTAACGCTTTCCTTTTATTTTGGACATCAACCAATCTGTACATTTCAATATTTAGTAAGGATTTAATGGGCAAGTTTTTTAAATATTTTTGAGCTAGGCCTTCTGCTTCCTTCCGAAATCTCTGGGGCTGTTTGTACTTACTGACAGGCCAATTAGGCTGAGGTACCTGGTGGTATGGCAGTGTTTATCAGTCCCCCTGGTTCTGCTTAGATCAACCAAATGCTTTTTTTAGTCATTGAACTTAGCAGAAAGTGTTTCTGGGGTTTCATCGGTAAGCCTTTGAGTTGAGCCAGTGGGGTGTTCTGTCTGAATGTTTCAAAGCACTAAAAATTACCAGGACAGTGTTCTTCTGACTATTTACCTGATCTATATATAGAGAGACAGATATCTCAGGTGATCAGTACTTCCAATCTAAAATGATAGCTATCTAGAGTAACTTGGCTTTGCCTAGGTCCTGGTCTTGTGTGCATTTTTTACCAACCCTGTATTTAAGAGTCATGTGTATTTTAAGTGTTACCACAAATATGTTAAGCTGTTATGAGTTACAGTCTTTAAATCCAGCCATGGAGAATCATGAAGTCATTCAGCTTGAGATGGACCTCTGGAGGCCACCTTGTCCAAACCCCCACTTAAAGCAGGTCCAGTCAGATTAAACTGCTTGAGACCTTGTGTGGTTGAGTTTTGAATATTTCCAAGGACAAAGAATTCATAGCCACTCTGGACTGACCACCACCATGGTAAAAAAAGTTTCCCCTCCATCTAATTAAAGGTTACACCGTTTATTCTTACCCTTCCACTAAGTATCTCTGAAAAAAAGCCTGGCTTAGTCTTCCCTATATCCTCATATTAGATAGTCATAGACAACCACCCAATCTCAGAATAACAGAATTGTTTCTGTTGGAAAACACTTCATGAAACTATCTAATCCAACCCCCTTGCTCACACAGGGTCAGCTGGAACTGTTTCCTCAGGATCATGCCCAGTTGCTCATTGAATGTCTTAACCTTTCTGGGCAATGTGTTTGACCAACCTCACTGTAGAACACTGTTTTCTTGTGTTCAGATGGAATGTCACGGTTTTTGTCTTGTGCCCATTGACTCTTGTCTCTGAGCACCACTGAAAAGAGCTTGGCACTGTACTCTTCATTCCAACCCATCAGGTATTTAAACACATGGGTAAGACATCACCGAGGCTCTCTTTTCCAGGCTGAGCAGTCTTAGCTCTTTCAGGCTTTCCTCATACGGAAAATGCTCCAGTCCCCTAGTCATCTTTGTGGTTCTTCACTGGACTTGGTCCAGTAAGTCCTTTTCTTTCTTGTATTGGGGAACCTGTAGCTGGACACAGTGCTCCATATGTGGCTTTACCAGTGCTGAGTAGAGACAAAAGACTACGGCCCTCCACATGCTTTCAATTCCCTTCCTAATGTGGTCTAGGAGGCTGTTGGCTGCCTTTGCCATCTGCTTGCATCACTGTCTCATGGTGACCTTGTTGTTCACCAAGACTCTCAAGCCCTTCTCTATGGGGCTGTTCTTTAGTCAGTCAGGCCACAGCATGTTACAGTGCCACGTGTTATTCCTCCTCAGATGCAACCTCTGCAATCATCCTTGTTGACCTTTAAGAGATTTCTCTCAAACATCCTTTTTCTGTTTGTCCAAGATCCTCTGAATCTTATCTTATCTCTGATCTTACAATCATCTTATAGATCAGCTAGTCCTCCTAGCTGTGTACTGTGTACATGCTGAAGCTGTACTCAAGGTCATTGGTGAAGATGCTGGCCCCAGCACTGACCCCTTGGATGCACCACTAATGGCTTGCCTCTAAACCAGTGACCACAACACTCTGGGCCTGGCAGGTAGGCTGTTTTAGTCCACCTCACAGTATGCTTATTTAACCTGTATTTTGCCAGCTGTTCTGTGAGGCTGTTAGGGGAGCCAGTGGCACAATTCTTACTAAAGTTGAGGTAAACAACTTCCACTGTTCTCCCATCATCCACCAAAACAGTTACATCATCTGCATTGTGGAAAGTTATCAGGTGAGTTAAGCATGGCTTCCTCCTTGTAAATCTATGTTGACTATTCCTGACTACCATACTGTGCTTCACCTGTTTGGAAAAACGGCTTCCAGGATTAGTTGTTCCTTTATCTTCCCAGAGATAGTGGTGAAGCTGGCCTGCCTATAGTACCCTGGATCTTCCATGCTGCCATTCTTGAAGATAGGAGTAACAATTTTTTTTCCTCCAGTCTTCAGGAATCTTTCCCACTTGCCATGGCATTTCAAAGATAATAAAGAGTGGACTTGCAGTGGCATTCCTCAGCACTTGTGGGTCCAACATCTTATGCTCCATGAGCTTATGTATGTACAGTTTGTTTAAGATCTCTTTAATCTGATTTACCTCCCATGGAGGTTCAGGCATGTTCCAAACTTTCCCTCTGTTTTCTGGGCTTGGGATTCCTAAAGGACAATTATACTAGGAAACATGGAGACAAAGAAAGTATTGAGTATCTCAGTGTTCCGGTTTGGCCAAATTTAGAAATATATCCTCTGAGAGAAGGGACAACCACCCCTCCCCCACCAGGTTCGGGAAAAGATAGATTTTCCTCGAAGGAAAGTGAAGGAGATAAAACTATTTATTTAACAAACACACGGGAAAGGAAAATAATGCTAAATAATAAAATCTCTCACTGTGGAGAAAAAACCTGGGAAAGTGTCAGAGTCCTCCCTTTGGTCTCCTCGGAGCTGGGGCTTGGCCCAGGGCCAGGCCCTCTGTGCCCGGTGGAAAGTCCTCCCGATGTGCTCTGATGTTACAGCAATCAAGCAGTCCAGTAGAAAAGGGAGAACATCCGAAATTCCAGAGAAGGAAAAATTCAACTCACAGTCTCTCTCCAGAGAGCAAAGCAGCTGAACCACTGGCCAAAAAAACTGTCCTGGGCGCAGCAAGCCGGGTGCTTCCTCCCTCCCCTGCCGCAGTGGGGAAAACCAATTGCTATCTGTGTGTGACCTTGAACAAGCTGCAAACTGCTTTGCAAAAGTTTTGCTCAGTTTTTTCCTTCCCCCTCTCAGGCTCAGTTTAGAGGCATAGAAAGGCACAGGAATGAATTTCTGGGCATAGGCAGCGATATGGGATACACATCATAAAGTCACCCCAAGACACTCAGACTTTTCCCTGTGCTTTGTTATCAGCACCCCTACCCCATTCAGGAAGAGTTTACATTATTCCCTAGTTGTCCTTTTGTTCCTTTTGCTATTTTCTTCAACTACACATGGAATCCTCTTTTGTTCCCCTTCACGTGCAGAAATGTTGCTAGATTCAACTCCTGGCTTTCCTGGTACTATCACAGCAACTCTGTACTCCTCCTGCATCACCTGTCCCAGCTTTCACTCCTGTGTGTTCCCTTTTGAGTTCAATTAGGAGCAACATACTTGTGCCAGTCTCCAGCTGCCTTTCATTTCCTACTTGTTGTGATGGAGTTTTTTGATCTTGTAGAAGGTGATCCTTGAGTATCAACCAAATCTCACAGAACCTTCTCTCCTCTCCCTCTCCCTCTTCCTCTACCATTTGAAAGAGATCAATAAAACGGGTGGGGAGGGAATTTGGTAAAAACAACAAAACCCACCAAATAAAACCCCAACCTGCCATCCAAAAAACCTCAAAAATGAGCAAACAAACAAAAACAACAAAAAACCCCTCTCTAAAACAAGTGCAACAAATAAGCCCAAAACAACAACAACAAAACAACTCAGAAGAAAAACAAACCCCTCCCAATCCTCAAAACTTGGGCAAAACCCAGCTGCCTGCATCAGTGTGCTGACACTCTCAGCTGTACCTGGAGAGATGCGTATGGGTAATATCTGTCACTCACAAAAGCTGTTTTGAGTTGAAATTTGCAATGTTTATATATGAACTTTGCATGATGTGCCATCTGTGCTCTTGCCTATGTTATTTCAATGAATTGAAGCAAACCAGTTTGATAAGCTTTTATTAATGCCACAACTCTATCAACACTGTGCCTGAGGCACAGACCTTTCTGATTCTCCAGCTCAGGGGCTCATCTGTGCCCCCAAAACTGGTCTTGATCCTCATGGTAAGAGGATTTGCAAACCCTTTAATCTCCCACAAAGCTGTAACAGTGAGGATGGGGCTATTTCACCCCAAATAATGGCAGCAAGTGTCTTGTGGGATGGGCGTTTTGCGGTGGGTGCTTGTCAGATGGAGGCATTGCTTTTCTCCTCATCTCCTGCTGTAACAGAGCAGAGTAGGAAAGGGTTTTTTTTGCAAACCCATTTGTGTTCAGCATCACATCTATAAACTTCGAAGTCCTTGGCTCTCAGTGTCCCGCACCCTTCACCCATCTCCTGCAGAGAGGTGCCAAGCCTGTAGAACAAAAATTGTATTGCTGAAGAAGAGGAGACTCCAAGTCTTGCAGAAAAGAAGAAGTGGGGGTGAGTTTCCCTGCCCTTTTACTGCACCATCTCACTGTGCATGCATTGATTCTTGCTGGAGGGTGACCAGATTTGAGGAGAGTTGCTGTGCCTGCAGTAAGATCTGTGAGGAGCATGTGTGGAGCAAGAAAAGCCATGTTATTCCACGGGGCTGGTGGGAGCTGTGGGGTTACTGTGCTCTGGTACAATTCCCCAACTTTTGGTCTATAGAGCTTTGTTGGGGGGAATATGAGACCATTGCATAAACTCCAACATCTTGGAGAGATGGGTCAGGGCATGAACTGGGTCTGAAATGGAGCAAAGCTGCTGTTTACACCAACAGACTGTGGATACACTCACATTTTGGGGTTGAAAGGTGTGTTGTCCACCCATCTCCATGCCTTCTGATGTGACCTTAGTCCAATCCACACCGGTGGTGGGCTTTTGCCTGCAATAGTCTTGATGTGCTCCTGGAAAAAAGAGGTGAGCAGTTTCTCCCGAAATCTCTCTGTGGAGGGTTTCATGGCAAGCAAATTCATGGGGTAAATCTGACTCCCAAATTGATGAGACATGAATGTCCCCCATATGTTCAATGCTTCCCCAAACCCTCTTGTTGCTAGGCACTTTTTTCTTCCCTGCCCACCTGAAAATCAGGACTTTGATGTCCTTTTCAAGCCTTCTTCTCCCTATTTACCTTCTCTTTCTTGTCCTGGAGCACCACCAGCTGGGAGTCCTGATTTTCACAGCTTTTCATGCCTCGAGTCCAGTTTCCCAATTCCTCAGAAAGCCAGTAGCATCTCTCCCCATGGAGCTGCCAGTCCTGGGGACACAGCTTGCAGCCAGCATAGGCTGAAGAGGAGAGAAAGCCATGAGAGGCTCTGAAGGGTTGTCAGGTTATTCCCCAGCCACCAGCTGAAGGTACTGAGGGATTCCCCATCCCGCACCCCAGCTCTTTCCCCATTGTTGAATTTTTTACATTGATGCGGTTTTTACAGCCACCGGAGAGAAGGAGGGTTACTGAGGTTGAGTGACCTCAAGGATGTTATTGGCCGGTGGAGGTGGAGGAAGAGTGGTGAGGAACCTCCTCCCTAGGGCTGACACTGCTCCATGGGGGAGGGATCAGCAAAAATTGCATGGAAAAGAGGATTCTTCCTTGCAACATTCCTCTTTGCCAAATTACCCTTGGTGGCCTCACAACCCCAAGGGTCTACGGGTCTCTGTCCTTGCAGTAGAAGACCCCCACAAAAGTCTCACCTGAGCATCTCCCAGCAGAGACAGGTGGGAAGGGGGATTACCTGTGGGGCTGTCACCTCGGGGCTTGCAGAAATACTGCACCAGGGATGAAAACATGCACTGCTCCATCTGGTTCCTTCCCTGGATCTCACTGCCTAGCTGTGGAACGCTTGTCACTGCTGGCTGCAGGGAGCACTGAAAAACTTGGAGCAGTAATCCAGAGTGAGACGCTGCAGCCATTTAGGGATAAAAACCACAAAGCCCACAAAACTGGGTTTCATTTTCTCATACAGTTGCTTAAGCCAGCCTGAAAAACATGGCTTGTATCCTCCACCCTTGTATGATAGCTGTGAGTATAATCTAAGTTTACCCAGAAGGGGTTTATTCATGGTGGGTGATGTTGCATCTGCACAGGACCCCCTTGTCCCCTCCAAAGGCTGAAAATGCTGAAACGAATCCCAGTTTCCCCTCCCCCGCTGCTCACTGGGGTGTGAGATGTAGATAAGAGCTGGCTACTCACCCCGCACATTCAGCAGCACCACCAGGACCAGCAGGATGAGTTGCCCCAGCCCACCGGCTATGAGGAGGAGCCCATGCCACCATGGACACAAGGCAGGTGCTGAAAGAGGCCACATTTGCTTTAAAAAAATGAAAGATGAAAAAGCTGGGGGTTTAGAGGTGGAAAAAAAAGCCTCTCTGTCAAACTGGTGAGTTTGAGCAGAAGTTTACAGCTTCTTTGCTTCCTCCAAAAATGTAAATCACTGCTGATGAGGTCTACAGTGAGGGTGGTTTCTCAGGTGGTGGACGGGCTGCAGGAGGCTCAGGAGCACCCTTGGGCACCCAGTGATGGAGCCCATGGGGATCCAATAAGGATTGGAAACCTTCTGAAATTGGCTTAATTTAGAGCTCCTGGTAGAGCTGGGTGTTGGTGAGACAAAGGTCTCTCCAGCCCTCATCTCCACAAGGATTCTAGCCACTATCTCAGGAGCTTTCCTTCCCATCCAGCTGTGTTGGCTCATGTTGGGCTTCTTGGCACCCATTTTGCCCCCCCAGGTGAAGAATCTTGGAAGCAAAACAGATGTCTGTCACCCTCTCTCTTCCCTTCCTTTCTCTTTTTCCTCCTCTTTTCAAGCCAGGATTCCACCTTAGAAGACATTTAACCCACAAAGATGTTCTCCATGGTCATGGGAACCTCAACACAGAGGTGAAGAAGCAAGCAAACCCAAAAGTAAACATCTGAAAATCTTCCCAAAACTTGGAACAAGCATTTCCCCCCCAAAATAGGACTTACCATGATGCTTCTCAGCAGAAGAAACATCCCCAAGATGCTTTAAATCAGCATAAACGATTTCCCCAGCCATGGTCACTCAGAAGGTCCCAGGAGCAGCCCAAAAGTGACACCATCCGTGGACAACCTCTTGCCTTGTGAGCTACGCACTCATGTCTGCATCCGGCTCCAGGAAATGGTGTTGGCTGGGGCTTTTATCTGCTTTTTTGTTTGTGCAAATATATATGTATATAAATATATGTATTCTACAGCCTTCCTTTGTAAATCGGAGGTGGTGAGGGAAGGGGTGTCCTGCAGCCAGGAAGAGGTGGCACACCTGGAGGTGTAGAAACATCTGTGGGTTTGTGGCTGTGCTAAACATCTGTGAAAACAAGATTAAAAAATAATAATTTCAAAAATCTTTTAAATAAGGTTTTCGAGTGTGAGGCTGAAGCATGTCAGGAGTTGGATCAGTGTGACCACGGGCAGGTAATCAGGTGAGGAGGAGACAGGTGACATTTGGTGTTTCTTCCCCAAAATATGGGCTGGGAGTGACTTGAAATGTCTTTTGTTCCATATGACTTATTCTGCTGGTTTTGACACAATATTTGGCCTCTATTTTATCCTGGGGCAGAGAGATCCAGTGTGGTCAGGGGTTGCCCAGCTCCTGCCCAGGAAAATGTGAGAACTTGGATTACCTTCAGGCTGCTAATGAATTTTAGCTTATTTTGTTACTTTATTTTATTTTGTTTTTCCTCCCACTCCTGATGTGTCTTTTTACATCATCTAGACCTGTGTTTCCTTCAGGTTTGGGACTCATTGGCAACTGCATGGAGTGACCACCAATTTCCAGACTACGATAGCTGTTTCCCCTCCCTTTTCTTAGGCTATTTTTGACGTTAATCCCAGGTTTTAGCCAGTAACATAATATCCCAAAGCAACACCTTCTTATATAGGTAAAAATGATGTTTTTTTCCTCAGACACCCAAAAAAAAAGCAAGGAATAAAGCAGAAATTTGCCCCAATACTTAGCAGCCAGATAAGGTAAATAAGAGGATAAACCCAAAGATCCAAAGGTTCCAGTAATAAAGCACAGAATTATTTTATTTTAAAATTATTTTTAAATTTTTAATTAATTAAAAAAAATTAGTTTTAAATTTGAGTTTATTTAATTTTTATTTTTATATTTTTAATATCTCATGTTTATTTTTAGTTTGTTTTCCACCCGCAGCCTTTTTTCCTTGTCACAGAAGGTTTTTGTGGTGAACTGCTATCAGCCAGCCTTCCTGCCCTCTGCAAAAGCAGCTGCACCAGTGGTGTGTGACCAGGGATTACAAAAACCCCTCAAAATGCACAAAATAAATTAGGTTTTAGGGTAAACCTCTGCAGCTGGGTAGGTTAATTGCAAGAACACTTACTTTTTTATATTTTTATGGTAAAAAAATGGGCTGAAGGGAACTATACTTCATCCTTGTAGAATCCCTGACGGCTGTTCTGGTGTGCCCTTACTTCCTGGAACAGAGCAATCCCCAGCAGTGTTTTCCCCAGCTGCACACTAAAAAAAGCATTTTTGGAGAATCCATCTCCCTAGCTGAGAAAAAAAAATCCGGAAATACTGGAAAAGAGGGTGAAGTGATGCCAGGTGGAGCTGGAGGGGAACCCCTGGTTCAGTGGGTGGGCAGGTGGCCCTCGGCAGGCAGCCCTTTCTGCATTGCCCTTGAGGAGGCACAGGAAAATCCCTCAGAAAACTATAAAATAAACCAAAACAATTAAAAAAAACCACTTTGTTTCTCTTCACAGGAGAAGGTTGTGCTTCGGCATCAGGCTTGTTCCCACGGAGCAGATACAGGTGATGGGGTTTGGGATGAGCTTGAAGGCTAAGGGGAGGTGGTCTTAAGGTTTGGCTGGAGGAGAGAATTTCAATTGCAGGGAGAAGTTTTTAATTGCAGGAGGAGATTTTAATTGAGGAGATTTTAATAGGGGGAGATTATTTTAAGTGGGAGGAGAAAAAAAAAACCAAACCAAAAAAACCCCCAAAACTTTAATTTAGGCAAGAAAACCTTAATTTTGGAGAGAAGATACTATTTGAGGAGAAAATATTAATTGAGATGAGGAGATATCAACTGGGGGAAAAACTTTCATGGGGAGAAAGGTTTGCAGGAAGGAAACTTTAATTATGGCAGAAAATTTTAATTGCAGGGAGAAAATGTTAACTGAGGAGATTTTAATAGGGGAAGATTTTGATTGGTGGAGAAAACTAATTTGGGGTGGAAGTTTGGTTGCAGGGAGAAAACTTGCAGGGAGAAAATTTTAACTGAGGGGAGAAAGGTATCATTAGGGAGATAAAACTAATTGGGGGAAAAGAAAATTCTAATTGCAGGGACAAGATTTGAATTGTGTGAGAGAACTTCAGCTGGGGAGCAAAGTTTAAATATGGTGCAGGGAGAAAATTTTAAATGGTGAGAAAATTTTAACTGGGGACTGACAGCCTTCGTGACACCTCTGAGAGATGGAACTTTGCTTGGCAGGTGAGGCGAGAGCACCTGTTTTGGAGGAACCCCAAAAATGGAGGAAATGAGGGTTTATTCTGGATTTTTGGGCATGGAAAGGAGCAAGAGGACAGGTAACTGCAGGGCAATGAACTGTAGAATCACTGGGTTTGGAGGTTTTTTGATACTTCTGTAATTTGAGAATAAAACCCAGCTGAAGTAAGGTTGGGCGGGGGGGAAAAGCTTTTTCTGACACTTCCCTTGAGGGAAAATTTTTGTCACTCAGCAGATAGAATTTTGCTCTGAACAGGTTAATTTCAGACATGATGGGTTATTGTAATTTAGTATTAACCCTTCCAGAGGCACTTGAGTAACTGATTCTTTTGGGTATTTTCCCCTCTACGAATATTCCAATTTTCTGATTTATTCTGGATTAGAATAAAGAAATTTTTTTAAGAATTGAACTGTAAAAGGCCCTAGAAATAAACTTGGTGTTTAAATCTCATTTGGAGAGATCAGCAAGTATTTATTATTGTCTTCTTTCCTTGGAGAAATCAGCTTTCCCTTTTGCCCTGCTTCAGCCTCCTGATTTTGCTCCCATCTCTATCATCCCCTTGGCACACAATAAGGTAAAAAAGGGACTTTTAGGGTCTTTTCCATCATCTTATTCTACCCAACCAGGGGACTAAGGTTTTTGAGGAATGTGGTTGGTTTTTTTTTTTTTGTTTAGCACAATTGTGGCTTTTTAAAAATGGATTTTTAAAAAACAAATTTAAATTTATTTGTTGATTTTTCATTTGTTGAGTTTAAAATTTTTTTAATATAACTTTTTTCTTAATATTCAGCATATTTGGCTTCTGACTTACTTTCTAATATTTTTCCAGGCAGAAAAGGGGAGAAGAGGGTTTTTCCCATGAAATTTGGTTCATGTGATGGGGACAAAAAGGGAAAACCTTAAACAAAAAATGTGGCAAGTCCCACTGGATGAAAACACTAAGATTTTTAGGTAAAACCCTTAGGAAACATAATTTTCTTTGCTCATGATAAGGGGAAAGTGCATATTCTGGATCAGAGGATCCAGAGATGGAAGCACCATGACCCAAAGTGTCTTAGTTTTGGTGGAAAAAACTCCACTGAACTTTAATAATGAGGAAACCCCAGAAATTAAAGCAAATTTTAAATTATGGTGCATTGCAGGAGTTTGCATCTGGGGCTGGGGAGGAACCTGCTCCCCAAAGAGTTCCCATCAATAAAAAAATAAATAATTTTATTCCACATGGAGAAGAATTTTTGGTATTTCTCACCCAAAATGACACCAAGGCCACTGGCTTTGGGATGACACCAACCTTTCATCATCCTGGCATGACCTGTAGCATGTTGCTGCCCTGGGAGCCCTCACAGAGGCACTGAAGGTCTGTTCTTCTGCAGGTCACAGCATGGAGATGAAGCCGGAGGCACGTGTTGCCTGCCAGGTGATGCTGGCAGTGCTTTTCACGGCTCTGTTCATCACAGCCATCACTTTTGCAGGTGAATGTCAAGGTTTTAGTCTCACAGGGAATGTCTCTGAGATATTTTGGGTCGTTGCATTTGTGACAGATCTATGTCCATGTTCCCAGGGAAGACAAAACCCACCCCAGAATTTGTTCTCTCTGGGAGACGGACATTTCAGACCATCCTTTCTACAGCAGATCAAACCCATCCCCTTGGTTTAGGAGCTGATGTTATCTAGAAACCCTTAGAAAATCAACAGGAAGAGCCATTTCAGGAGTATAGTCACACAAAAGTATTGTTTACAAAGAAGAAGGGGCCTGGAGGTGTTGGCATGAGTCCCACCAAGTCAAGAAGTCTGCAGGAATAAGAGAATTTTTTTCTGTCATTTTCACTACTTTGGCATTAATCACAGAGAGCAACACCCAAGGACATGTTTAGGGATAGGGCTACTCTGAAATTTCTCTTTAAAATGTGGTTTTTTGAAGTCTAACACCCTGTTTCTTTCTTTGAAGGTGCAGCACCCATGTTTCTTGTCCAACATCACAAGCTGGGCCATGATTTGAGCTTGTTTTCTCACAGGATTTCTCCTGGTATCTTAATTTTTCTCTTTGCCCACAGCTGAGGCAGATGCAAGAATTTTGGAAGCCATGGGGTAGAGAATGATCTCCCCATCCCAGAGAGGCAAGGGGAAGGTGATGCTCATTAACGCTCTTCTATTTTTAATGACAGTGCAGGCTTTTCAGCCTCATGCCCAGCCCTGCTTCCAGTGTCCCTTCGACTGGATCAGGTACAGAGGAAAATGCTACTATTTTTCGGAGGTTGAGGGGAACTGGACATCCAGCCAGGACAACTGCTCAGCCCTAGGTGCTTCCTTGGCCATTCTGGACAGCATGGAGGACTTGGTAAGGAGACAAGAGGACATGCTCAGCATGGGGAAAAAAACCCCAAACCAATGTATTTGAAATCTTTCGGTTTCTTTGACTGTTCTTCCAGGATCTTTCTGGGGAAGATCTGGGGTGAGAAGCTGTGGAAAAGCCCTTGGGGGTGTGTCATCATAGGTCTGTTTAAATTCCTCACCAAAGCCAGCTGCTGAAAGAACTGTAGGAATAAATCCTTGTTTCTAGATGACACTTTTTGGTAGCAGATTGAAATGTTCAAGCTCCAAAGAAGCCCTAAAGCAGCATGAGCAACTCGTAAAATTGAGATTTTTAGTTGGAAGAAGGTAAAAATCTTTCCTTTTTCTCTTTTTCAGAGCTTTGTCATGAGATACAAAGGCATCTCAGAGCATTGGATTGGTCTTTTGCGGGAGGATGAGGAGCAGCCATGGCAATGGGTGAACCACTCACTTCTATCTCAGCTGTGAGTCCATGTTTTTCATTATTATATTGTTGGTTGGTGTTTCCTCAGCCACAAATTGTGCATTTCTTCTTGTACTTGAGGTACATCCAGAGGTAGCAATGGGACAATGTTTGGGAAGGGCAACTTTGCATGGAACTGATCTTTGTTTTCTCCTTTGACCTAAAAGGTGGGAGTGGTGCATTTGGTGAGAAAATCCTAAGTTTAGATTTTTTTATTTTAAGTTTGTTTTTTTCTTGCAAAGCTTTGGGTCTCATATTAGAAATAGAAATAAATCAGTGTCAGTCTTAGCATATTGATGTTGAATTAGTTCTATTCCTATAAAAGAAATATATAGAGATATTTTGGCATGTTGGTACCCATGAGGATGCCTGAGAACTGAAGCTGAGGAAAGCCTATGTATGAGTTTTCTCCTTTTCCCTGCTGCCCCATCTGAGGGGGGTTATCTCCTCTGTCCTTCCAGGTTTCAAATCCGTGGTGGTGGGCTCTGTGCTTACCTGGATGACAATGGGCTCAGCTCCTCCCACTGCAGCAATGAGAGGAGCTGGATTTGTAATAAACATGAGCTGCAGAGCTCAGGCAAGGGCAACAGGATGAGACGGCCTCCAAACCTCTGTGTCAGCTCCTTGGGTGCTGCAGGGAGGCCTTCTCACACCCAGATATCTGCTGCACCCTAGGGACATGAAAGAAAACCTCAAAGAGGTTTTGAACCCCCTGGGCAAGGGGTTATTGGGATTTCCAGGGGACCAACAAGGTGCTGGTGGGACAAGACAGCCTTTGGGGACCCATGTGGGATAGTTCTTGGGAATGCAGGGGGGAGCCAGGGCAGCCTTGGGGGCTCTTTTTGGGTTTGGGGCAACTTGGTGATGGGTCAAATGAAGATGCCTTCTGCTTCTTAGAGAAGAAAAGATTTATTATATTCTGAGTATATTTACATGCTAAGTACCTGGAAATAAATCTCAAGCGAGGGGAACAGCAGAGGAAAAGAGTGGGATAAGTGGGTGTGAGCACATCCTTGTGATGACAAAATCAGTTTTAAAATGAGGTGGTGGCTGGTATTAATGCAAAGCCTGCAAAAATTAAGATTTTTAATTTGTGCTGGAAACCCACCCAATCATAGGCACTGAGCTCAGAAAAAGAAACCTTCAAAGGAGGCTGAAATTGGGAGCAAAAGCAAAGTTTTCAGCTCAAAACAAGCACAGGGAAGCCCAGCTTCTGTTAATGAACTTTGGACAAACTTAACAACTTGATGTGAGCCGTGCTGAGCTCAGACCCAAAACCCCCTGGACGTAACCCAAAACAGAGACATCTAGGATGGAGTTAGGACCAGAAGTGACTCCAAGATTTGGAAAAAAAGAGTTGAGGAGCACCTGAGCATTTTCAATCACCATGATGCAATCAGCTTTTGTCCTTCCAGGGCATCAGCCCTTGGGGGACAGTTTAATGGTTGAGAGAAGCACACAAAAGTAGGGGAAGACCCTCTCCCCACTGAAGGAGGCCTGGACAGTGAAGATGCGTTGGTGGCTGCTGACAGCATAGAAGGAGACCTGTCCCACCTTGTAGTCCAGGTACACCCCAATCTCCCCATCGAGGAGTGGGACAGAGGTGTTGGATGGAGCTGTGAGGGCAACGCAGAGCTCATCATACTTCTGCAAGCCCCAGATCTCAGTGTTAGGCTTGAAGAGGACCCGGCCTTTCCTCTGAACTGACTCACAGGCCACCCCCACAGCCCAGAAGCGCCCATTGGCCTCCACCTCCCAGTAGTGACGGCCCGAGGTGAAGCCCTTGCTGCCCAGCATGCACGGATCTGTGTCGAATCGGCCTGGACCCTCAGGCCACTGGCATTGAGGTCTACCCCATGTAGCTTCTTTGAGGTCCTCAGAGAGGATCACCTCTGGACCCACTGTGGCTGGGTCCAGGGTTACATCCACTGAAAAGCAAACCAGAGAACAAATCAGAAGCCGAATTTAAGCCTAGAAAACACACACCCCCAAAATGCCTTCCCTGATGACTTTTCAAGGAGAAAGGGAGAGGAAGGGTGAGGCTGAAGATGTAAGAGTGAAGAGGTGGAAGTTGGAGATGGAGGATATCCAGTTGAGGATGGACATGGGAGAGCAAAGAGATGGAGGTTGGAGATGGAGGCCCTGGGGAGACAGAAGGTGGAGCTGGAGAATCTCCAACTCCATTGAACATCTCAGCCCAGAAAACACCAGGAACTGGTACTTTGCTCCTCTCTGGCCACCTCTGATTACCTTCAAACTGTTTGGCGGTGTGGTAGTCCAGGGCAAGGTCCCATGTGCATGGCCGTGGTTTGAGGAAGAAAGCCATTGCACCCACAGTGTCCTCTCCTCTTGGCTGGAGGCACAGGAAAAGGAAAGAAAGAATAAAATCTAATTATTATCCTTCAAACAGTCACATCTCAGCTTCTGCTCCTTTCTATGTCAAAAAATGGGTTTAATCACCACATTTAATCAAAATACTTCAAGAAAATAGCATTTTTTTCTTCAACAGTTGCAACAGAGCTTGGTTCATTTATGGGAAACCCTTGGAGATGGATTAAATCAATTAATTCCCTGATGACTATGAAGGGAACATGAGGAGCACATTGGGATGAACCCATCTCCATTGTAGATATTATTATATCCCCAAATCTCCATTCCTCATGCTGGCTGAAGGCTGAATCTATCCAGCTTAAATCCATCTCTGTCTCCACCATTTATCAATCAAATCTGACAAAGCTTATTTGAGTGAGGAAAGTCCCTAAATTGAGATAAGCCACATTCACCTCTCATGTCCAGAGAAATCCTGTGAAGAAATTTGCTGTTGACCTTGGAGAAAATGTGTGTGAGGGATATAAGAGCTGTCACCAAATGGCTTCAAATTCATCCTCTGGAACTCTGTGTGGGGTTTTGCATGCAAACAAAGGGTTGCCCGTGCTAAAGGACCCTGGAAATGAGTAATAATGCCCCAAAACGATTGAATAAAGCATGCTGTGACAGTTGAAAATAAACAGGTTGCTTCTTTTCCATGCGTTTTCCTCAGTGAATCTGCAGATAAGGAGATTAAAGCAGCAAGGTGATGAATAAAAGTGGGAAAAAGGTGAGAAAATCACCCAAAAGGAGATAAAAGCAGGAGCCATGCTGTTTCTCACCCAAATTCCCCAGCTGGATTGTTACAAGTAGATGAGAAGCAACTAATCACCATGACTCTCCACGGCAAAAACACCTTTAAATCTGAAACAAAGATCCTGAGACCAAAGCAAGGGTAAATCCACTTCCCTTCTTGAGTTCATGGGATGGGGAGGGGGTTCAAAATCCCCTTTTCCCCCCCTACAGACATCAGGGTGATGTTACCCCCCTATCAGCACTGGGATTTTCCCCCTCACTCAAACCTTCTTGGAGCTTTCCTTGCTGTTGCTGGTGCCGTTTTGGGGTCCCTCCAGATGGTTTCCTTCCACTGGCTGCTTCTCCACTGGGTTTTTTTCCTCTTGGGATTTTTTTCTTCCTCTCTCTGGCACAGGCTCAGCCAAAGCTCAGTCCTGTCTCACCCTTTGCCAGCTTTTATCAGCCAAAAAGGGAGGAGCCTTCCAATCTCTCGCCTGCAGATGGGGCCATGACGCGCTTGGACACCCATTGCACCATCTGATTGCCCTTTCCCCCCCTTTCAGGGCCATTTATTTTCTCAACACAGGCACTGGGGAGGGAAGGGAGGAAAATTAAGGCACGCCAAAAAAAAAAAAAAAATTATTGCATGGCACCACAAGGGAGGAATTGGTTAAATTTTGCCCCCCTAGTTCCCCAAATCTGCATCTGGCCCCTTACATGTGATGAAGCTGAACAAGGCAAAGCTGGGAGCAGCTTCCAGGTGAGGAATGTGACAGCAACGCCTGGAAATAAGACAACCTTGTGGAGATAAAATATCTTTAAGGACTACTTGTGGGTGATGAAGTTTGCTTTTCCAGCTGGGCCAGGTTGTGCCAGGAACTGAGAGCATGAAAAACCCAGAGGTGGTTCAAGGGCAGGCAGCTTCACCCTGCGCCACTGCCAACCTCCAGCACCCCTTCCTCCCCACCAGGAGGGCAGCATGGCCGCAGCAGCAGCACAGAACCCCTGTGCTGGCTCCGGCCAGAGCTTCATCTCTTGGTATTGAAGAGGCAAAAACCCCTCAGGAGGCAATGGGTGAGCCACTACGGGCTGTGGTCATGAAGATTTTTGGAGGACCAGACCTGTGAGGTGAGATCAGCTTCCTATGACCCATCAGGCCTTTCTCCTTTCCCTCCCCCTGAAAAAAAGGTGCAAAGTGAAAATATTTAAATTTCTTTGTGGGAAAGCAAAGCTCCAGTGCCTGCTCCTAGTTGTGGGAGAAACATAAAGCAAGTTGATCCCTGCCTTCCAGGGAAGGCAGCGAGGGGACTTTTTAGGAGGGTTATTTGCTTTCCTCCCTCAAACAATTTAAGATTTTGAAGGCAGGATTATATCAACAGTCTGGGCTGATCACTTCAATTTTTTTTTGGGGGGGGTTGTTGGTTTTTTTTGGCTTTTTTTTTTTTTTTTTTTTTGGGTGTATTCAGGAGAAAATCCAGTCTCACCTGCAATCTCTAAGGAAGGTGTTGGCAGAGTTTCTGGACTGAAGAGTGAAGAAAAGAGAAGAGACACCAGGACTACCTGGTACAGGGGGTCCCCTCGGTTCTTCATCACTGAGGCTGAGTTCGAGTGGCTGTGCCAGCTGCTGGCAGAGCAGGAGCACACAGTGCTGGGGTGGCTGGCTGAGCTGGGTGACAGCCTCACAGCTACCCATGCCAAAAAATCATTGCAGGTGGCCGAGGGGATTGCACAACTCTACAGACTCATTGGGCAGCTGGAGGCCAGGTGCTTGCCCCCGGTGAGTGCCCTCCTTACCCAAAAGTTCTCTCAAAGTGCTGCCTATGGGGTCTTGAACTCCCTTTTTTCTTCCTTTTAGGATGTTGGGAACATCCTAAACAGGTATGTGGCAACTGGTTGCTTCATGTCCCTGTCACCTCAACTGCGGAGAGGGGCTTGGCTGATATACCTGTCGCATAACATCTGTCCCTGTCGTTTCTTTTCCCAGTTGGAGTGAAATGAGGCTCCACCTCCCCTCGGGGCTCCCCAAGGACCTGGAGAGGAGCCTGAGCTCCTGCTGCTGCCGAAGTGATGCTCTGTGGGAGGCCCTGGAGAGGTTCAGAGGTATTCAGGTAGAATTCTGACATTTTAGGAGAATTCAGAGGTGTTTTAGGAGAATTTGGAGGCTTTGGGGAGGAATGCAGAGGTATTTGGGATAATTCAGATATATTGGGGGAAGGAATTCAGAGTTATTTTGGGAGGAACTCAGTTGCATTTTGGGATAATTCAGTTATCTGGGGAAAAGTCAGAAGAATTTCAGGAGGCAGAAGAGCTTGTCCACTGGAAAAGCAGCAGCAGGCTCTGCACCCACTCACTCCCCACCTTCTTCCTTCCTCCCAGACATGGATCCCCTCATGGGCCTCCACACAGCGAAGAAGACTCTGGAGACTGGCACTACTCTCCCACAACTTTTGGCAGAGAGAAAAAGTGTGCGGTGGAATGAGGAGGAGGAGCAGGATGAGGTCAGAGAGCCCCGTTGAGGCCAGGAGCCGGCTGGCTGCTAGCAGGGGGTCATTGCCAGGAGATGCAGGACATGGACACAGTAGCTGGACTCTGCAAAATGCCACCTGTGCATCCTCAAACAGAGCCTTAGGTGCTGCCCATATTCCTAGGACACAAACAGTTTTATATCCAGCTCCCCTCCCGGCTGCTTTACTTAGTGACCAATCTTGTGCTGCTGCTCACCATGTAGGTAATTAATTAAAAAAAATAGCAAAACCACCCCCGACTTTCCTTTTGCGCACGTGTGTGTATGCATAGGCTAGATTTTAAGGTATTTCTTGGTTCCGCGGGGACAGGAAGGAGGCAGCAGGTGAGCGAGGGGGCAGCGGGATACACGCGTCCGGGTCCCTGGGTACGGTGTGGCGGACCTGGCCCGGGGCCTAAACGATGCGGCCTTGATTGAGAACAGCACGCCCCGCTCCTCCCCGCCGCTGGAAGCGGCTGCCCCGGCTCTGGCTGTCGTCCCTCGGCTACCCCCTAACCCCACAAGACAAGCAGCGCGATTAGCGGCGACTCCCCACGGGACCGCGCCTGTCCCGTCCGCGGCCCCCGGTGGCCGTCTCAGTGGCCATCCCCATTGCGGCGCTTCATTTCTATTTATTTTATTCTGCTCTATACGTTCTAGTCACATTTCGCCCTCCTCTCGGTGCAGCCCTTTTGGCGACACCTGCCAGAGGCGACAGCCGGACGCGGCTTCTCGCGGCGAGGGCGAGCCCTCGGTGCAGCCCCTCTGCCGCCGCCCCGCCCGCGCCGCGGTGCAGTGTTCAGAGTCTGGGCAGCGGCCGGAGCGGCTCGCACCGCACCACCGCGTCGGTGCGGCTCTGCTAGCGCCGTCTCGCCCTCGGGGCAGCTTTTCTGGTGACTCCGGCACCGGCCGCGGCTCAGTTCGGCTCTTGTATCGCCTCTCTGAGCCGCGGGGCAGCGGCCACCCCGCGGGGCAGCTCTGTTTCCTCCGCCTCGCCTCGCCAGCCCACTTCGTGTAGTCGCTTCACCGCCACCTAACTCCGGGGAGAAAATTTCTGGGAAAATATTTATACCTAGCACATCCCTGACTTTTCCTGCTACTGCAGAAGCCTTATGTAGGCTGAGATCCTTCTTCGAAAAGAACAATAAGTGCCTGACATAATTAAGAATTAATTGAGCATTAATTTGGTCTGCTGTTAACTAAAGTAATTTTCCGGGCGTTTCTCAGAAGAAAGCATTAAAAAAAAAAAAAAAAAGAAGAGAGAGAGAGAGAGAAAAGGGGGTTCGGTGGGTTTTTCTTTTTCTTTTTCTCTTTTTCTTTTCCCTTCTTTTTTTTTTTTTTTTTTTTTTTTTTTTTTTTTTTTTTTTTGCCCGCCGACATCAAACTTTGGGTTTACTTGGGCTCGGTTTCGCGGTCCCGCCCTGTCCCGATCCCCTGTCCCACTCCGCACCTCGAGGAGTCAGTGGGGGGGACCGCACAGCGCCGCTGCCCGCGATCAGACAATGAGAAGGGAGCTTTTCCATCCGCCCCCACCCCCATCCCCCCGGGCAGGGGCAAATCTGTGGCTATAAACGGCGTTCTGGGGGGAGTTACAAAAGCCCAATGCGGTTTTTTCCCCATCATTTCTCCCTATTTTTTTTTTTCCCCCGTGAAAAAGCCAAAGCTGATCAGTTTTGGGGCTCAGTGGATCAGTGGATTGTACAGGCGTTTGGGAATATTGAACTTCTTTTACTGTTTTATCAAACTTATAATTCCTGATTAGTATTTAAAAATATTTTATGTGTGTTTTATTATTTTTATAGCTGTATAATAAAACTTGCAATTATATTTAAACACGTATATGTTTTATATTAAAATGAAATATATTGAAACATAGTTAACGTTATTATAGTTAAAATACACTGACTACATTAAAATTATATTTATATATTATGCTATATTATATATGTTTAACATACTTCTATTACTCTATGAAAGTGAAACGTCCTGATGCAAGACCCTCGTTTGATTCAGTTTCATGAATTAAGTTTATCACAAAACTTCATTAACATTATTCCCTTCTGGAATTTCTGCTCTAATACCACCTCCCATCATAGATCCTACATCTGCTAGTCCTTTTTTTTATTTTCCTCTTTGCTTCTTATGTTTCCGCCCCCTCCACCGCCCCCCCCGCCCCCCCCCCCCCATTTTGAGTGCTGACGGACAACGGTGGTTTTTTATTTCACTTTAACCCTACCGCTCCAAGCTTGTATCCACATGAACTCCATGGAACTCTGCTCACTTGCCTCATTCCTGCTTTAATCCTTGTCTCCTGGAGCCCCCTTCTGGCTCCACTTTGCTTCCTCCGGTGCAGCCGGAGGGGTAAGAATTCGCCTTGTAAACAGCTGGTCCTTCCTAACCCCCAGCTGCCGCTGCCTGCGTTCCCTTCCCTCTTTAATCCCCCGCTGGCGTTGTCCCGGGGGGCTGTTTCATGGCCGGGGCGGTGGGATGCCGGACCCGCTCGGGGTTGCCTTTGCCCGGGAGGTTCCGGCTGGCGACACCAGCGTCCCGCCCCGCCGCCACTTCCGGGAATAGCCCGGCCGGGCCCCGGTCAGTGCGCCTTGTAAACAACGATGGCCGCGGGAAACGCTATCAGATAACTCCAGGAGGAAACCACCTGCGCTGTTTGCTTGGGTTTCTTCCACGATCCTGTCACGATCCTGAGCCTCGGGCACAATTTCTGCCGGCGCTGCGTGTCGCGGTGCGCGGCGGGCGCTCCGCGCTCCGTGCCCGCAGTGCCGGGTGCCGTTCCCGCACGGCGGCCTCCGCCCCATCCGGCAGCTGGCCGACGTGGGGGGGGGCCGTGCAGGAGCTGGCCCCGCCGCCGGCGCAGGAGCTGTACCACACGCACCAGCGACCCCTCACTCTCCTCTGTCACCGCCATGGAGTCCTCGTCTGCACCGCCTGCGTCGAGCATCGCGCCGACCCCGCCGTGCCGCTCGAGGAGGCTGCTCGCTGGTACAGGGTGCGTGGATCCCCGTCTCAGACACTCTCCCCCTGCCTGAGCGACGCTAATTCCTTTAAAACTCAGCCCCCAAAATATGTATTTTTGATCAGAGAGAAAGCTTTCCCCCGTCTTTCCAGGGGAAGAAAAGCAAGCCAAGCATCTAAAAGCCAAAACTGAGCTGAAATGCTGCAATTCGGTGAGGGCTGAGTATGAAACACTATAGCGGGTGGTAGTTTTGGGACCAAAACTAAATACTGGAGATTTCAAACGCCTGCTGTCACCCTGCGCCTGCGCTGTGAAGGGTTCCTATTCCGCTTCCGGGTGCGGGGGGAAACGGGGGTCCCCAAAGGGGGTTGGACCTGGCTGGGGGTGCAAGGAGTGGGGGAAAGGGGATGGAAACTGAAGGGTGGTGGGAACTTTTTAAGGTCTGGTGGCAGCTTTGTTACAGGGGACCTTGGAGAGATGGGATATCCCCGCCTGTCTGTGAGACCTGTAGTAGACTTACACTGTGTGGTTATATAACTGTACGGATAAGGTGAGGGTGTGCACACAGCATAATTATAAAGTTAATTGTAACATGGGTATGCATGTACACATCTGCTTCAGTGCAGCTGCAGAGGAGAATGAGGATGGGGCCACCTGCACTGGCCATATCTGTGGTGCTTTAGGGGTCCCAGCCCACTACCCTGCTTTTCTCCCCTTCTTCAGGAGTATAAACCCCTTTTCCTTGCAGAAGCAGTTTGAAGCTTCCCTAAAAACCTTTCAAGAGGAGGACAAGCGACATCCTGGGCTGACTGAGGCAGCAAAGGAGACAAGACAGGAGATGCTGGTGGATGCTGTCATCTGGGTGCACCGTGGGGGCCAAACTGCTTCATTCCCCTGCCAGCATCCTCCTCCTTGTCCTTCACCCCTCAGACTCGAGTCAGTGCTGAGAAGCAGAAGCTGCAGGCGATGCTGAAAGGACTCCACCGGGTGCTGAGTGACCAGGAATCATGGTTCCTTTCCTGGCTCCATCGCCTGTGCTGGAGGTTGGAAGAACAGCAACGTGGTGAAGCTGATGAAATGACGTGGATCCAGCAATGCTGTGCAGAGCTCCAGGCCAAGTGCCAGCAACTGGATGGTGACCTGCTACGGGTGAGCCAAAACTTTCACCCAAAATCCCTGTTTCCCCCCTTTTGGCTTTTATTCACAGGAAAGCAGCCCTAAGCATCTTTCTCCCTTCCTCTCCAGGACCCCCAAACCACCTTGAGGAGGTATCGGAGACAAAAAGCATCACCAAGAACACCAGTTTTGGCCCCAAATCCTCCATTTTTAGGATCTTCTTCTCACCCTGCATTCTTTTTCCTCTGGGATTTTTGCTTTGGAGCTGGAGGGGTTGATGGTTAATCCAAAACTTGGTGATGATGGGGGAATCTTCCATCATATCTTGCAGGAGTGGGAGCCTTGCCCAGGGAAGTAAAGTCCCTGTGGTTTTCTAGAAATGAGGAAAGGAAATTAGGGAATTTCTTGGCACTAAACACCCCAATTTGCTCCCCTTGAGGTGCGCAGAGAGGAAGGTGTAGCTGTCACTGCTGTTGATGTCAGAGGTGGAAACAGAGCTTGAGGATTTTGTCTGAAAAACCAACATGCTGGCAGAGGCAGTGACACAATTTAAAGGTGCTTGGAGAGTAAAAATTGGCAAAAAAAGGGAATTTATTAAGCAGAAATGGGAAACTGGGACGGTTCTGGGAGGGCACAGAACCCCAGGGTTGGTAAATTTGGCCGGAAAGTGAAAGCATCACAAATGCTTATTTAATTAAAAGAAAATCAGGGATTTATTCCTGATTAGCCTTAAGGGATGGAAACTGAAGGTGGGAGCTGCAGAAGGCTGTTGGTGGTTAGTTAGCATCCAAATTAGGACACTAATTATGTGTGGAGGGAGGTGATGTCCCAGATCCTAGAACGGGGTTGTGTCTCCCACCTCGGGTGGTCTTGCCTTCTCTGTGCAACAGGGATTGGGTGGATATGGGGCAGGCGCAGGGCCAGATCTGGAGGTAAAAATCTCTGGGATCATCTTCTATTTCCAGACTTCTTGGAGTGCTCTTTGGAGAAGCACCTTCTTGGAGACGTGAGTCCGGCTTCAGGGACTTACCGAATCCACATGTGGGTTCAGGGCCTGGGGCTGTTCTTCAGATTCAGCGTCCAGAGCTGGGGTTCAGCTGCAACACCTGGAGCTGATGCTCTGGTGCAATTTTTGGAGCTGATACTCCAATGCATAGAGCCCCATGAACATCCCTCTCCCTGCCAGCAACCGTGACCCTGGATCCAGCCACAGGTCACCTGCAAATCCTGGTGTCAGCAGATGGCTGACCACAGGCCGCCGGGAATCACCCCCAGCTCCTCTGCCCTCAGGAATGGAACGTTTTGAGTCTCTCTACTGTGTTTTGAGTTGGCAGGGTTTTGTGGGGGGCCAGCATTGCTGGGCTGTGGAGGTTCGTCCCGGTCCTGACTGGGCACTGTTGGTGGCTCGTGAACTTGTGTCCCACAAGGGCTGCTTCGGTCTCAGCCCTGAACGTGGGGTTTGGGCCATGGGGCAGTGGTTGGGGCACCTGCAGGCTCTCACTTGGCCCAGCCCCGTGTCTCTGCCCCACAACCACACACTCAGACACATCGAAGTGGCTCTGGATTATGCTGGTGGGTGGGTGGCTTTCTGTGATACTGATAGCCAGACAGAAATCTTTTCCTTTCCCCCAGCCACTTTCGCAGGTGAACGACTCTGGCCACTGCTCTGGCTGGGTGAGGGGCCAGCTCTGCTCACACTCTATCCCTGAGGCCCCCAAAAATCCACTATGAACCTCCCAAGTGCAGACACTTCCACCCCAACAAACACTCCACTCAACAACAAACAGCCCCACTACCCTGTAGTCCCGTTTCATTATCCTTATAACACCTAATTTAACAGTATTAATCACATTTCACCCTTTTGCTCCTCAGTGGGAGAACAGGTATATTTTTAGTTCCTCAGCTGTTTGTCAGAGGAAGCATGGACCAGAGAAACAGGGAGGACCTTCCTGAAAGATTTTTAAGAACTCATCTAGAGGAAGAAGGTGAGCTTTGCTGCTGCTGGATGCCTCATAATAAGGTTTTTCAAGTGGAAACTTTCCTGCTTAGAACTTCTAGAGAATTTAGGGGAAGTGGGCTACAACCATGTTTCATGTCTCCCAAGATCACTCAGGCTGGGGCCTTTTCAGAGTTTTGCATTCACTGCCAGGATAAGTAGAGAGAGAGGCCACAGACAGGATTTCATACCCCATTTCACTGCCTACAAGTGAATAGAAGGGAAAAAAACTGAATGAACCAGTATCTTGAAGCAGTAGAAGGTTGTTCTTAGGGTTCAGCCATGTAATAAAGTGCTGTATATCAGCAAGCACAGGCAGGACTGGGCTGATCTTTGCCTCTTGCAGCCCCAGTCACTCTGCCTTCGCTGCCAGGCTTGCTTCCCCATCCACACGTACTCTTCACATTGGTCTGAGGAAGAGGAGAAACTACCAGGAAAGGTAGCAACTTTTATCTTTGCGGCCCTGATTTTAAACAAGGGTCCTGACAAAACACAGGTCACAGCTAAGCCCAAATTACAGCCCTGCTCAGTTGTATAATTAGTTGTTTCCCTGTTTGGCTTATGGTGAGGTTGGTTTTTCCTTGAAAGACAAGGTCCAGCAATGTGTAAATAAAAGCACTTCTCTGCGGCACCCTTCTCCAACAGATGAGCTTCCAACACTCCATCCACTTTTCATCTGAAAAGCTTTACGGATATTTAATTTGAAAGTCCATACAAAAAATAAAAAATTCTGCCTTCTTGTGTAACTCAACAGCCCCACAGCTGGCTCTCTAGCATTGGAGTGAGGAGGAAATCAGCCTCTTTTTGCTCAAGGGCAGCTCAACAGCATCGCATCAGCAGCTGGGAGGGCAGATGGTTGGGTGTGGAGGGTGCCCCCACTCCTTGAGCAGAGCTAGCAGATGCACCTCACAGCCTTCCCACAGGGGCCTGTGGACCCCAAAACCCTCCTGAGTGACAGGCACACCTCATACCAGCGCATGAAAGGCTGTGGGGAGCAGCTGAAGAGGTCTTTTTTCCACAAGAGACAAAGTTTTTTCCACAAAGCTGGAGCCCAGGGTGCATTTTTTGGGGGTTTGAGGCTTGAGGATGAGCATTTCCAGAGGGAATTTTGCCATTGCCTCCTGCTTCTCCCCATGCTCCTCTCCCACTAATACCTCAGGATCAGACTGAGTGGGAGCTGTGCATCCAAGGGAAGTGCAGCAGGCATGGAGGGGCAAACCTGAATGAAGACTCCACGATGGTGGAGATGTTGCACCTCCTCCGCTCCTCATTGGGGAAGTGAAAAAGTGGATTTTGGGGATGTGTTTACAACTATTCAGGTTAATAATTTGTTGGGTGCTTATAAAAATGGAGCTTAAAAGGCACTTTTTAAAAAAGCATCTTGTTACATCTAGAAGACAGAAAATACAGCTCCAGTGCAAACCAGGGAGGTGTCAGTGGTTTTAATCCTCTGGTTTTGGGGAGGTTTGCTCCATTTTGGGTCTTCTCCACAAGGGAGCAGCAAGCACAGTGGGAAATGGGGATTTTCCACCTCAGAACAGTGCCCACAGCAAAGAAATCCCCAAAATAGAGACAAACTTGTTAAATGGTGGCCTCTGCACTTCTGCCTTGAGGATAACATGCTGATAAACCCCAACCCCTTTGTTTTGGAGAAGACCGTCCCCTTTTAAGTGAAAATAAGATTTGTTGTTTTCAGCACTAGCAGTGGACATGGGGAGGAAACAGCTCCAAAAATATCCCCAACTCTTGCAGAATTAACCCAAATCCTGCTTGTGAGGGGGGGGCTTAAGTTTTTCAGGTATCACTAGTTTGCCCAGTTCCCCTCCTCACGGGCCTTTCCCCCCTCTTCTTACTCAGTTTATTGGGATAAAATTCCAAAATTTCATTTAATTTTTTTCCATTTTGTAACTTTCCCTCCTCTGAGAAGACACTTTTTCTCCCCAGAATGAAGCCAAGCAGGACGTTTCTCCCTCCAAGCCCCTTCATTGCCCAAAACCCCCTCCACAAAGCCAGATCTGAGGATTAAGCTAGAAGGGGCTCTTTTTAATGGCTGAATATAGGGAATGAAACTCTATAGTGCAGTACAGGGCCTCAGCGGCATGAATAGAGCTGGTAGCTGGGTTGAGCAAAAGAGGTCTGAATTTTGGGTGATTTTTAGTTTTTGCCTTTTATTCTGTAAAATAGTCACTTGCATTAGACCTGAATTTCCCACATGGAGGAATTTCCCCTTAGAGTTGTGGTGAGCTAGGTGTGCTTTGCTGCTCACCCAAATCCTCCACATGAAAACCCACTAAACTCCAAAAAAATGATGAAAAAGGGTGAAATTGTGATAGACTGAACTTTCTCTTTAAATAAACTGGTTGAGCTCAGCCATTTATTGGTCACTCATAACCTGGGACTGGTGTCTTCAACAAGGTGGTTTTGAGCCACACTGCAGTGCTGCCCCAGGTGGGACCCTCTGGGGGATAGGGACAGCCAGAAGTGAGGATATTTAGGGAGAGATTATCTGTGAGAACAAAGACATCTAGGATGGGAGGTTGAGGACTTACGGGGACAGGGACCTCTGGGGCTGGTTGGGAGTCAGTTGGGTCCCTGGGTCAGGGACCTCTAAGGCACGCAGATGACATGCAGTGTTTCGGGTCAGGGGTGGGTGACGTGCCCATGTTGAGATGGGCCTGTCCCTAGCTCCATGACCCTCTGTTCCCGCCGCACACATTTGCTGGGTCAGGGCCAGGGTTCACCACCCGCGTGTCTCTGTCCTCAACAGCCAGCCCAGGGGAAGAATGAACTTCTTTATACTGGCACCTATGTGTGACCAGCAATGTTTGATGTGACTGGCCACAAAATCATGGTACCAAGAAGCAGGAGGACACTGACAGTTTAAAGCAGGTCCAAGCTCACTGTGAAAACCAGATTCATGCTGTAAATGTAATGTCCTGGGAGAAGAGGTCAGGAAGGAGCTCTTCTCTGGCTCCCAGGCCACCAGGAGGTGCTCCAGATCACTCCTCACCCAGAGAGGAAATCATGGACCCCATGGGGGCCACAGCACCATGCCTTATCCTGCTCCCACATCTCCTCTTCAATTCCTGTTGTGGCCCCTCACAGCTCTCTGCTAACAGGATTCCAGCCAGCCTCACATCCACCAGTGCAACCCTCCTAGGGATCTAGAGAAGCCAGGATGATCCTGCCAGGGCCCCCAGCGGAGGCCAGGGAGCCTGCCCCCATGTCCCCATGCTTACAGATACTGCACTAGCCTTCACAAAGGACAGAGCTAGTGGATGAGTGCTGGTAAGTCTGTCCTCCCTCCTGGAGGTGCCCCGTAGCCAGCACTACAGGGAGAGGGCATGTCATCCCATGTAGAGCCCCTGGCTCCTCAGGGCTCATCCATGGAAAGGAGAACTGTTAAGTGTGGAGGGGAAGAGGTTTTGATGACTAACATTTTGGCTGATGAAAATTCAGTAAATGTTAATGAAATTTCAGAGTAGTTCTGAAGGCAGTGAGTTTAAATGAAATTGGGGAAAAATAACATTGCTGCAAAGCCAGCTGCATCTGATACAAGAGGAGCCAGACAGAAAAAGAATCGAACAGTGCTGGAAATGCTGCTGCCTGCCAGTGTCCCAGCAGTGACGAGATAAAAGTTCTGTGGAGTAAATATCCACTGTCTTCCAAAAACAAGTCTGGACCTGCCAGGCTGTCTTGGACCCAGCCCCAGCACCTGGCACCAGGCATCCAGCTGTGGGCTCTCAGGCACCTCAAATCCCAAGCTATCCTCATCCCTCAACATCCCAACTCCCTGCAGCCAGGGTGAGATGTCCTCAACCTTCTCCAGCACCTTCAGCACCCAGCACCCCTCATCCTGCCACTCTTCACCATGGCCCCCCAGCAAGCTATCCCAATGATGTTGGGGTGGATGGTGCCCGCAATGGTGACTGCCTGGATCAAAGCCCAGGGACCCCTGACCAGCACCACATGGAAGAAGATGCCCTGTGGGGCACCTTTTGGTTCCTGAGAACCCCTCACCCATCCACCATCACCCAGTCCTCACAAGGCTGTGGGTGGTCACCAGCATGTAGGGCGGTGAGAAGAGAGGCATGGCCCCTGTCCCCTGTGGGTGCCCACAGCTAAGCCTGCTGGGTGCTGAGCACCATGGGCTTGGTGTGACAGTCACGGTCCTGTGTACCCAAACACTCACTCTGACCTCTATTCCTGCATGTCCCCTGATGCCCTGGTGTTTCCCAGACTCTTAAACCAGATGCAGAGGTCTCTGTCTCCATAAGCTGAGTCTCAAAACCCTTATGGTTGTCCCCAGTCTTCTAAGATTCCCAATGCCCCTGATATCCCTATCCTCACAGATCTATCACTGTTGCATTGCTTGGTTTGGTTTAGCAAGCTTCAACCTTCCTGTAAAGTGCTGCAGGGCTGCTTAGGATGATGTTCTGCTCTCCCATAGCCCTTTTCGGTGGCCCCACACTCCTACCCCAGCTAGCTGGGCTCCGCAACACGGTGATGGTAAAGGAGGCGAGAAGGGTCCCCTGCATAGCGACCTAAGAGGGAACTTTATTTTACACGATGACCAGCCAGTTCCCAGAAGCAGAGAGACCAGGTGGTCAGGGAGCTTGGGGGCTTATGTGGGGATGAGGGGGGCGGAGAGAGCACGTGCACAAATGATCTCATGGCACAGGGGCGGTACATGGGCAGAATTGGGGTACTGGAACCAATAGGGAGAACCCGAGGGTGTGGCCAGGACTAGGGCCAGGGGAAGGAGGGGTGTCATAGGTTAGCAAGCATAGTCCCGGAAGGGACGTCCTTGCTAAGGGGTGCTTACAGTTTCCTCTGGGAACTGATAGAACCTATCAGCTGGCCAGTTTGAATATGGACAATTCTCTAAGCCACTTAAAGTTGTGATCACCTCTGTGATCCACATTTAAGAATAGGCAAACTCCCCCTCCAAGCTCTCTCTCGTTTCCGGCGCTGGCACAGGTGGCTGCAGGGCCCGAGCAGGGCCCAGTGGGCCCGGCCAGGCCCTGCTTGGGCCAGGCCGGGCCGGGCCACGGCCATCCTGAAGCCATGGACCTGTTCCAGCCGTGGAACCCCCCCCACTGCCTTGCCGTGGGCAGCCGGAGCGGCTCGGCTCTCCCCCCTCTCCACTTCGATAAGAAAAATTCAACATTCCAGCTGCAAAGCTGCAAGGCTGAGGTGAGAGTAACCCTTTTATTGCTGTGAAGAGCTGAAAACCTGAGGGAAGAGAGAGAGGAGATGCTTAAAGCTGAAATTCTGTTGTGAAGCTATGATATATCAGAGTATCCTGTTGTAATTTCATGAAGATATGGGGGGTGGAGTGTTCAACTCGTGAGCAAAAGCACCTGCGCTGAGATAGGCAGATGCTGACGCAGCTGTAATTTCATGAGAAGTTTGGACAGGGAGAGATAAACCAGATGAGGACTTTTGCTCCAAACGGGAAAGGAGAAAACCTCAGTCCGTAGAGATGAACCAGATGAGGACTTTTGCTCCAAATGGGAAAGGAGAAAACCTCAGTCCCTAGAGATGCTCCCAGAGATAGTCCTAACGATGAAGATGAGGAAGACCCTTTGCTCCCAGGGAAGGAGAAGGGCCTCTGTTTTTGTTTCTGAACGGCTCAACCTTAAAATTATACCCCAAAAAACTTCAAGAGTGGACCCTCGAAAGCAGTTGCGGGAAAAGCTGCAAGTCGGGGGAAAGGACTCACACGCAGGCAGAGAGACTCCTCTTCCTAAATGGACTGAACGATATTTGGAAGTGGGCGGCTGTCTCGTTGTGATAATGTTTTCATAGCATGAGCAAGAAGAGACTTCTCTTTCTAAATGGACTGAACAAGGTTATTATGGAAGTGGTAAACAGACTGAACATCTTAAGGGTTGTCTTTGAACATTGTCAGTGGGAGAAGGGAGGAAGGTGGGGGGAGGAGGAGAGTTCTGAAGGTGGTATGATTTTTTTTCCTTCTTTTAGGTCTGTTAATAAACTTCTTTATATTCTTTCAAGTTTAGTGCCTGTTTTGCATTTCTCCTAATTCTTATCTCACAGCAGATAAACAGTAATGAGTATTTTGGACCAAACCACTACAAGGGGACAATGCGGAAGGCAGACAATAAGAGTGGGGAAATACAGCACCACGTATCACCCTTAATGTCCCCACCTCTGGCAGTCCCTATCCCCCTGGAGGGTTCCACCTGGGAGCAGCACCCCAGAGTGAGGTTGGGGCCTCCCCACAGGGCTGTGGAATGTGAAGCAGGTGAAGATGATGTCACTAGACACCCTGAGGGCCTCAACTTTGGGAGAGACAGGTGGTGTGGAAACTGCACCTGCTGCAAGGTCACCGTCATTTATGGGACACCAAGGACCTAGAGGACACCACTGTCACCTAATGGACACCAGGGACAGTAGATGGCATGGATGGTGAGGACAGCAGTGACAGTAGCATCACCACTGCACCTTCCACAGGGAGCTGAGCATCCCCTGCAAGGGTCCCAGAGATTTGCTACATTCCCACGGCCTGATGACAATGATGTTGAATTCTGCCCTGAGCCTGATGCGGGAGAGGGAGCAGTGCTGCTCGGGCTCACCTCGAGTTCCCCCAAGATGCATGGTGCTGCTGCAGCCTCACCAAAGAGCAGTTCAGCTCAGGGCCACCAGCATCATGGGTGGGGGGCAATCCAGGGACTACACCTCTTGCACCTCCACAGCCCATGGGTTGGGGGCAACCCCAGCCCCTCCACCTGGCTTGGGCATACCCCCCGCACACCCACATGACCCAGTCTGGGGGCTTACTCCAAGCTCTCCTGCTCCTGTCCCCACCACGACTCTGCCCTTCCCTGTGGCACCTGTCCAGCTTTAGGATGGCAGCTCTGAAGCGGGGGGTTACGTTTGAAATCAATCTTGCTTAGAATATCCCAAACACAGCAGGTTACCATTTTTTTATTAACTTGGGGCAGCTGTCCTGGTCTTTTCTTCATGAAGGGCTCTGAGCACCTAGTCCCAGCCAGCTGCCTGACTGCTGATTCCATGGGCAGGGACTGGATCTGCAGCAAATGCCAGTGCTCGGAGTCAGTGGTTGAGGTCTGAGGCTGGCTGGTGCTCTAGTAAGGTGGTGGTGCCTGGGGGTGAAGGACAGAGGTAAGCCCCATGAAGCCCATGGGCATCTGTACAGCCAGAGACCCGCAGGGACAGGGTAGTGGCACCTGCCCTCCAATATATGGGCTGTTGTCCCACACTGGCCAGGGCCATCTCCACACTGCACTCCATCTTGAACACCAAGGACCAGTTGTCCCATCTGCCAGTCACCCCCATCCATCCTGCTTCCACCCCTCCTCAGCCTGCCCCAGACCCCAGACCCTCCCTGCACCTACCCAGGCATGCAGACAGAGCCCTGCTCACCCATCACCAGCAAACAGCTGATAGGCCATACCCAGCTCATCCTGTGCCCTCTTTGCCACCTCAGACCCGAGGTGCTCCTTGCCCCGATCCACACGGTCATCTGTGCCCAGCAGCTCAGTCACGCCAAGCTGGGAAGGAGAGTGGCTGGCTGCCATGTGGGGCCCAATTCAGCATCCCCAAGCAACCCTCCCCACCCATCTCTCCGCAAGGAAACAGAGGGTGGATTCCCTCCAGATGCTCAGCATCTCTCTCCCAGCCTTGTTCCTCCCTGACATTCCTCATCACCATCCCTACCTTTTTGGAGAGCCATAGGACATCCTTGGGTGGTGTGTTGGACATGTCCTGACGCCTGCAGCTCTGCGACTTCACGAACTTGCTACTGACCAGCTTCCTGAGGGATGGGGCATGGGGATGCTCATCATCCAGCACTGTGGTGCCCTGGACTTCATCCCACTGTACCAGGGAGGTGGGCAGAGGGTGCTCCCCACTGAGGGACGTCCCTGCTGACTACCTGACAGCTGCTGCAGGAAACCCATACCTGTCCCACTGTGCTGAATCCCCACCAAGCCTGAGGTCAGGCTGAGACCTGTGGCTTCAGTGCCACTGAGGCCAGGGCTTGATGGAGCAGTGCAGCAGAGACTTTAAAAGCCCAGAGACCTGGGGCAAGAACAGCTGGCATTCTGTGGCCCCCTCTGCTCCCCTGCCCTCCCCAGGCCCCCCGGTCCCCTCCGTCCCCACTCAGGGAAAAGATCTCCCTTGCCAAGGCAGGACTATCGGGCACCCCAGAGGCCAGTGATGGGTCCCCATGTCCCCTACCTGTGACTGTGCTGCTGTGCTTGCTCCTCTGTGGTGACGGTAGAGAGATGTGTAGCGTGGCTGCTAGGCAGCAGTGGGAAGAGTGGCAGCGTGTCAATGTGCCTGGGGAGGGCAGGAGCTGTGGGTGGGTGATAGGGGACAAACAAGCCACCCCAGCTTGGGGCAGAGCACCAAAACCCATAGGCTTGTACCCCACAGCATCTCTGCCTGCTGCCCTCAGGGAGGTGTTCCCAGAAGGGGTTCCCACTCCACATCTGACAGACATGGCTTTGGGGGGGGCTCAGCAGTCAGACCCTCCCAGGGAGACACTCCAACCCCCATGCCTGAGACGGCAGGGCATCACCAGCACCCAAGCCCGCACCCCACCCCACCCAAGTAGCCGCCCAATACACCGGTGCTGGGTGCTACTCACGGGCCAGGCACCTGTATGTTGAGGTGCCGGTCACAGGACAGGCAGTTGTAAGGGACCAGCAGCTGCCTAAGGAACAAAGGGCTGGATGAGCTCCTGACAGGGCTGCAGTGCACACAGCCAGCAGCTCACAGGCACCAACATGTGCCAGGCACATTGCTGCAGGGAGTCTCAAAGTTTGCAGGGGGAACTGTGGTATGTTGAGCCTGGTTTCCCCCCAAGCCAAGGGGACAAGGAGACAAGCTTGCCTTGGCACTGCTGAACTGTGGCCATATCCCAGTACGCAGGGATATGAGGGGAAGGAGCCAGGCACTCACAGTACCATCCAAACCAGCCCTTGCCTTGGTGTCAATACCTTGTCAGTGCTCACAATTCCCATACACCTTGCCAAGGTGGGCAGGTCATGACTGAGGCCTGTGGCACCACGTTGCACCCCTGCCCAGGGGAACAACCCTCTGTCCTCCATCCTTGCACCTTTGCACCCACACCCCAGTTTTGGTTTGGACAGCTCTGTTCTGCAGACGTCCGTTCCTGTGCCTCCCTTGATGTGGGGAACCTGATACTGATAGGTGAAGAAGGTGTAGCTGCTTTGTCAGCATCCCTGCAGTTTGTTAGCTACATTGGTCTGATGCCAGGGTACCATACAGGAGGGAAAAAGGCCAGTGCAGCTGCCAAAGCCAACACCATCCTATTTCACTCACTGCTTAATTCCAGCAGCGTTGTCAAGTTCTACCGACAGCTCGTCCCTGAGATCCTTGATGGTCCTTGCCCAGGTATCCTCCAGCTGCTTCTGGAAAGGCCCCAGCTCCAGGCGATCCAGCTATAGACAGATATACACCCTCAACCAGCTGCTCCAGGATGAAACACGGTAGTCCCCAGGGAAAAGCCAGCGGAGGGGGAAACCTCAGCGGGATGCTGCCTAAGGCTGCAAAGGAGACAGTTCTGTGCCGTGAGGATAAGCACCCCTCACCTTGGAGTCCAGGGCATCACTGAACTGCTGCTGGGCCTCCTTCCAGCACTGCTCCTGGCCTGACACCCGTCTCAGCAACTCCCGCAACCTCTCCTCCAGACGCTCCATGCTCGCATCAAAATGGGCACAACTGACTTTGTTGCCCAGGGCAGCTTTGTCCACTTTCTAGCAGGGAGGAAAGGCAGGAGAGCAGTGGGGACAGGGCAGAGGTACAACAGGCAGAGCCAGCACGTGTTGGGGACAGAGGTAGAAACGTTTCTGCTGAGCCATTTTTTTTTCAGGGCTGTGTGGCCTGCTTACCCCATCACACCCATGGGGTCAAAAGGGACTTAAAGAAGGAGACAGAGGGACCTGGCAAGGGATCTGCAGCCAGTCTGGAAGTACTCACACCCTCCCTCTGCCACACCCAGGCCACTTTTGCCACTGAGTATCCAAAAGGACAAAGGACATTTGTCACCCTGCCCAAGATCCCCAAAATCCCTTCGGCTGAAGATGGACTCCTCAAGACCATACCAGCAGCAGCAGGTCCTCCTTGTCTGCTTTCTTCTCGAGACCCTCCAGGGACCGGAACAGAGCCTTCCAATACAGAAAGCATCTCATGACACCACAGCAGGGTCAGAGCTGTGTTCTGGCCAGTCAATGCTCCCTGCTCTTTGGGAATGGCCCTTTGAAGCAAGAAGGCTGCGAGCAGGTGGGCAGGGGATCAGACCTCTGGCAGTCTCCAGCCTCGGTGTGCCTGGGGGATACTCTGACCCTGTGGGGGGCTTGGCCACCAACCTCGATATGTTTCTGATGCTGGCGATGGTCATCCCGGAGGCTCCCTGTGATGTAGCTGAGCTGCTCGCAGTCCCCTTCCACCCGCATGACTGTGGCCTGGATGCTCTTCAGCAGCTCCTCATCCTGCTCCAGGGAGGAAGACCACAAGATGGGGTCACACAAGGGGTGTGTGGCTGCCCCTCAGGGGCAGATCTGGGTTACTGAGCCATCACCCATGAGCCCTCAGTGCCAGCAGGACATTTGTATCAAGGCTTTAATTTCCTGCCATACTACCAACCTGTCCAAACCAAACTCGGGGGTAGCAAGGGGCTGCTCTACACTGCAGTGAGCACAACCAGACAAGAGGTCCTGACACAGCCTCCCAAGCCCCCCCATGCTGCCAGCTGCCTACCTGGGTCTTCTGTGGCAGTGACCTCTGCACCTGCTGTGGTACTAGGGAGTCCACCTGCTCCTGGAGCTTCTCACAGCGGTGTAGGAGCTTCCTCACAAGCTTGGACTCAGAGCTGCGGTCAGGGCACACTGTCTGTGACTCTCCCTGCTCCTGCCCCACACTCCCCATCATTGCCCTCAGCTCATTCAGCTGCAGAAAAGGGAGAAGGAATCGATTTTGAGATAGGATGGATGCAGCCAGCAGACCCAGGTGACATGGGGGCCAGATGGCCCTGACCAGGCAGGGAATGCGGCCAGGAACACCACAAGGAGCACCCTGCCATTCAGGACAACAATTGGAGTGCCCCCCCAAACCTCACCCGCTCCTGAAGCTGGTCAGCTGTGACCAGCTGCTTCAGTGTGGCCTTGGTAATCTTCTGCTCTTCTCTCAGCTCCTTCTGCTCCTGATTAATCTCCTGCAGTGCAGACCTGGCCAGCAAGATGAGGGCACAGGCAGACTGAGCCTCCACAAGGCCACTCGGGAGGTGAGCTTTGCTCCCCAAACCTGATGCTCCTGGACTGCCACCCCCCACACCTCCCGGTTCCCCTGCAGCCCCGTGGAATACAAAATCTTCTCCCCATCCTCTTACTCCAGCTGTAGGGGGATCTGATTGGTGCCATCCACTTCGCACTTGGCTACAGTCACACCCAGTTTTCCAACAGCATCCTCCAGCTGTCTTATCTGGGAAGGATGGTGGTGGCAGAGTCAGGGCATGGACCCCATGCTCTCCCTCGCCTGCCCTCTCTCTGACAACTCCCCCTGGCATCCTTGCAGCCCCCTTAGGGACTGCTATGGGCTTACCTTCTCCTTCTCACCCTGCAGGTCTCTGGCCAGGCTCTGCAGGGAAGACATCTGGCCCTGGAGCTCAGACAGGTTTCTGATGATGCTCTCCATTGCTGGATGGCCTGCTTGGGATCCAGGCTGTGCCCCAGGGCTCTGCCCCAGCTTGTCCATGTCTGAAGTGTGGGGCTTGGCAAGGGCAGACTGGTGGTGGGGGACCAGTGGCTGGGCAGCAGCATCCTGGAGTGGGATGAGAAGAGGGACAGCATCCACAACTGAGCTTGGGCCCAAGCCAGAGGGACTCTGAGCAGGCTGTGGCTGCCAAGCACTGGTGGATCTTTACCTTCTTTCCTTCCCAGCACCCATGTTCCCTTTTTTTGGGGCCATTTAGTTCCAAGTGCCTCAGCATCCCTTTGGCTGAGGCAGGCAGTGACCTCTACTACCAGGTTGATCTGCAGGCAGAGGTGGGGGGCGCCTAGTGGGCATGGCTGAGTTCCCATGCTTCCCTCACGGGACCCCCTTCCCACTCTTCCCTCCAAGTGCCCTTCATGCTGGGTGACACCCAGGGTCCCAGGGCAGGGGTGGCAGGGCAAAGTCTTGAGAGGCTGGGTGGGGGAGGGCCCAACTCACTCCCAAAAACAGCAGCTCACCTGGCCAAGGGCTTCCTGGATCATCCGGATGCCTTCTCCCATGTGGGACTGTGCGGCCTTCATCTCATTGACTTCCTTACGGAGATCCTTGCAGAGATCTGTGGTCTAGGAGAGGCGGGTGGAGGGGATGAACCTCAGGGGAGGGTCCCTGGGAACCTGCAGGACCTTTGCCTGCACCATGGTCTGTGGGGTACAGTGCAGGGTCTGGCCCAGCCAGATAGCTGGGCACTGTGGGCAGCACTCTCCATTCACCTGGCACAGCCAGATGCAGCTGAACCTCTGGCATCCAGAGAGGTCACAGGCTGCTGTCTCAGATCTGCAACATGCTGATGGAGGCAGCTCACCTGGCCAAGTGCCTCCTTGATCCTCTGGATTTCCTCTCCCATGTTGGACTGCACGGCCTCAGTCCCAGCCATCTCCTTGTGGGGCTCCTGGGAGAGAGCTGTGGCCTAGGAGAGACAGGTGGAGGGGGCAAGCCCCAGGCAAGCAGCTCCCCAGAGGCTCCCACCCCTGTCCTGGGGAGCCTACGGCACAACCTGGGTCAGCAGGAAAAGACCCAGCATGGGAAGGACCCAAAGCACTTGGAGCAGTGTTCCAGCCCCGGATTTTCTCTCTGAATCTCCCTCCCTTTCCCACAATGAAACTCAGCATGCTGCTTGGAGCTTGGGCTTCAACCAAACCTTGATATAAGGGCACGGAAGGGGGGATCTTGGGGGGAGCACCGAGGGGGGTGGGAAAAGCTTCTACCTTGGAGATGCCACTCTCTTTGGCTTCAGTCTTCTCCATCTGTCCCATGTCAGCAGCCACGGAGGTGACAGGAGGGCCACTCCTGGTCCCCTGCAGCTTGTCCTTCCCAGGCAGCTGCCCCCTGGGTGGCTGTCCTGTGCCCCGAGCCCCAGCCTCGGTGCTGGACCCGCCCCCCTCCTCCTGTGGGCCGGGCACAGCCCCCTGGGGGATCACATCCTGCAGGCCCAGCAGGCTCAGGTGCTCCAATATGACCCTCAGCAGTTTGCGGAGCGCCTCCAAGTTGACATTGACCTCGGGCGTCCCGATGGCCTCATCCAGCAGCTCTAACAGGCTGACTGAGGCCATGGCTGCTGCCCTGCCCGAAAACACAGCACCTGTCCTGGGGGATGGGAGCCTTCGTGCTGGGAGGAAAGCTGCAGATGGAAATGTGGGCAGCCAGCAGCCTCCTTCCTCCTCTTCCTCTGCCTTCCTGAGCCCCAGCCGAACGTGCCTGTGTTTGTGGTGTCTCTTGTTGCCAGGTAACCCCTGGCCCTGGCAGCCGATTGTCCCGGAGGCATGGAGGAGGCCGGACTGGAAGGGACTTTTTACAGACCATCGAGTCCCGGGTTTGCAGCTGTGGTGGGCCAGGGACCCCTGGCTGTCGGGGTCCCCCCTGATGGCCCCCTCGTTCTTCAGCCACCCAACTTTGGATTGTGGCGACATCTGGCTACGGACCCCAAAATTCCCTTGCTCCCCTTGATCTTCATCCACATTCTACCTTGGGGTGGGGGGGGAGCATTAGAGGTACCCCAACCCCCTCCACCCCCTCAAGTGTCGCCCCCCCTTGGGCTGCCCCGGTACAGCACAGCTGAGGGCAGTGACGCAGCTGCCATGGTGCTTGAGCCACGGGGCTGAGCAGGGGTGTGAGGAGCCAATTCAGTTTTTATTTGCCTCAGCAATGGTTTTCAGAGGCATGTGGAGGAGGGGGTGCACACGTGCCATGTCCAGGAGGCAGCTAGGAGAAGATGGAGGAAAGCCTTGAGTCTGGGGAGACTTAGACCGGCAACCACTTCGCATCTCACATGGGACAGGCAGTCAGCAGGGAAACACGGAAGACACTGCACCCCAGAGAGGCTCTCCAATTGGATGGCAAAAGGTACCAATGGACTGCAGTGGGACATTACACAGGGCCAATGGTGTCCTGTCAGCAGGCTGGCTTTGGGAGGAGCCCGGGAAATAAAAAGTAACTGCGTCACAAGCCCCAGGGGCTTTCTGAAGTTGCTTTTTCAGGGTGGGCTTTTGGCTTGCGCCTTTTTTGAGACTGTGTTTTTGCGTTTGTGGCTTGGTGATTCGAGGAGCTTTTTGAGACTTGCTTTTCGAAACCTGCTTTTGAATCTTAGCTTTTTGCCGTGGCCCCAGCCTGCCTTTTAGCTCTCCTGCCCTCGCTGGCTCTTGCTCTCCCTCGTGTCTATCCTGCCTCCCTGTGTCCCTCACCAATGCCCTGCCTGCTTCGTCTCTTCGTCCCTGCCTGAGCCACCTGCGTCCAAACTTGCCTACCGCCGCGATCCTCGCCGTGACCCTGTCCAGCGTCCCACACCTCCTCCCCGATCCCCTCTCACCTCGTACCTGCCGCCCGTCGCCGCGGCAGCTGTGCGTGTGGGGCCGCGCCTCTCCGGGAACTGCGCAGGCTCTTGGCAGGCGGCGTGCACCCTGCCCGCCTCGCGGATGTCGACGGCGCTCCCCGACCCTGTGGTGGTAATGCCCGCTTCTTCTCTATGTCTCCTCTTTCCCTCTCGCTTCCTCCCTCTCCCTCTCTCTCTCTCCCTCCGTCTCCCTCTTCCTCCCACTCTCCTTCTCTCTCCTTGTCTCCCTTTCTCCTTTCTTCCTGTCTCTCTCTCACCCTCTCAAGCCCCCCCCCCCCCCCATTCCTTTCCCATTTTCCTTAGTCTTGCTGTGTCTGTTCTAACCCTTTTTAGTAGGGTAACTCATTTTCCTTTTGTTTTTTTGTTACCAATAAACGGTTCTCAGGTACAACGTTTGTCTCGTTTGACTTAATTTTGTTCGTGACCATCTATTTTTAAAAGAACTCGCAGTTCCCCACGGTGGAACGCGTCAATGTGTCCTGCTGGAACTCGAGTGGCTTCAGTGGCAGGCCTCGGTACGCACACACGGACACATGGCCTGAGTTAGGGCCCCCCTGGACCCCTTCTTTGGGCTCTAGAGACAGAGGACAGGTGGCACCCCAAAACACAAAAAAGCCCAGGTGTTTGGGGTGCCCACCACAACCAGGAAGGACATGTATTTGGGCAGCTCCCCAAAGAGATCCAGATTTTGGTGTGCTCTCCACAAGTCTTGAGGGGGCCCAGATATCCAGATGGCCTCTGGATGGGACCCAGATGCCCAGATGGTACCCCTAGGATCAGGATGGGACACAGGTATCTGGGTGGCCCACCACAACCGGCAGGAGACCCACATGTCTGGGGTTCTCCCCAAGGCCAGAAGTGGAACACTGGCACTTTGGCTGCCCCTCACACCAGGGGAGGACCCAGGCATCAGCTGGGGGTTCTGGTGGGGGACAGCTGGAGGGCAGTGGGTGGGGGTTTCGCCATCACCGTCTGCACTGTGTAGCTGGTGCCCTTGGAGTTGCTGTCATCCTGAGGGGGCTCCCACTACAGCAGCATGTTGGACTCCCAAACCTCCTTCAACTCCACTGCTCAGACATGGTGGGGGGCAGCCACTCTGTGAGACAGCCTTTGTCCCATGACCCTTAAGCCCTGCAAATAGTCCGCAAAACCAGTCCATGGCTCACAAACATCCACCATCAACCCCAAATACTCCTGCAAAATGCTCCCCCTAGCACATCCAGTCCCCAAACCAGCCCCCAAAACACACTGCTCCTATTGCCCCCAGTGCCTCCCATCCCAGTAAGGCCCAGTGGTCCCAGTACCCTCAGCCAGTGCTCGCAGTACTCTTACACTAGGACTCCCAGTATAGCCCATCTCAGGGCTACCAGCGGCCACTGACAGCATGCAATGAGAATGCCCTCCCAAGCTGCCTTACACCAAGCAGAGCCCAGCCAGCTCCCCCGTCCTAGTACTTCCAGTACATTCAGTCCCAGTGCTCCCAGTAGTCCCTGTGCCACTGGTGACATGCAGTGGGAAGGTAGCTGTGCCTAAGATCTGTTCTGATGTAACCAGGATTTATAGCTCAAATTTTAAATAAGACACCTCTCCTCTGGTGAGAAACCTGTGAGTGATTTTAAGACCGTTACCCTGACCCTGACACAGTAGCAGCATTTGGGGGAGTAGAGGGTCATGGAGCTGGGAAGAGGGCCACCTCAGTATGAGGATGTCACCCACTCATGACCCTCAATGGCATGTCCCCTGAGAGTCTGAAGGTCCCTGACCTCACAGGATCCTATGCCAGCACTCAGAGGTCCTTGTCCCCATGAAGTCCCCACCTCCACTGGAGGTCTCCAGCTAGGAGCAGCACCCTGAGATGAGGGTAAGGGTCCCCATGGGTCTGGGGCAGGTGACATGGGTCATTGGGCACCTTGAGGACTGACCCTGTGAAGGGCAAGTGGTGCAGAAGGAGTTTGGGTGGTGGTGACAGTATGAGGGCATGGACCCCATGGTGTCCCAGAATGGGGGTCCACTGACTGCCTCCTCCCTGCCCATGCACCACTGGGCAGTTTCTGTTCGTATCAGGGAATGTTAAAAAACAAGTGAACTACACGTGTTATGATGGTTTTTATGCAATTTAAGATCTTGTGGATATAGCTGACATGGGCATGTTGACAGACCTGTGTATGTTTATGTGCAAGTGCTTTCTTTGTTCAGAGTCAACTAAAAGTCCCTGAGTATTTCAGCAGGGATGGGTGCATGTGTAACCTGGTCCTCCAGGTTAAATTAGATTGAAGCCACAAACACTATTCAAAATGCAGAGTCCACTCCTGTGATAGCTTCTGCAGCCCTAAAACCCCTACAAGAACATAACAACATGGTGTAAAGGGCCAGAATCTGCAGGTGCCTTTCTAACAGGGACTCTCCAAATCTTCCAGACCAGGAGACTATGGAGGACACATTGCTCAAGGAGGGTGTTCCCACATATATAGAAGGTACATACCTGCAATACTGTACCAAGAAAAGCATCCTTGGACATAAGAGGATCTTCAGTATATGGTTTGGTCTCTTGGTTGTGAGCAGATGGCAAAACAATACCATCAACCCCTGCTCAGATGAATATGATCCAGATAAATAAATAATAGGTAAACAATCCCCTGCTTACCTTGTGTTTAATAATGGTATACTCCCAATCCAGATCATCTGTAGTTAGAGAGGTTTCTTGCAATTTCAGTACTCTGCTCTTAAGCATTTATTTCATTGGAAGAAGAGCGTAACTCTTGCCAAAACTACAGCTAAATCACTAGAGATGATAACATAAATCCTGAATTTGATGGGGTTTGGTTTTCTTGTTATAGCTAAAGGAACTCTATACTCTACAGTACGGAGAGGATAGTAGGCTAAAACAAGAGTAAAGAGAGAAATTATTTATTCATAACACATTAGGAACACTGTTCACAGTACATCATTAACAGGGTGACTACATAATAAGGTGATCATAAAAGGGTGACTTAAAAAGCTAGTTAAAGACAAGGCATAGATTATAGGCTAGTCATGGAAACTGGTAGGCTTTTTCCTCCCATAAGCAAAGCTGCACAAATAAAGACTGTCTCATACTGTTTCTGCAAAGGTAAAAGATTGATTTACTCAATCTGTACATTTTCTTTATATTGTATAAATTTACCGATACTTAGATTAACTTTTTCGTATAGTTTACGATGTTAAGTTTAAATACACTATTATGTCTCATTAATTTAAGGTGCAATTTATCAAAACCTACAGTAAATATTTTCTTCTTAATCAGTTCTCTTTGGCACACTTCTGGTTTGTTTAAATACAAAAGTGTAGGATTGAATTGAGTAATAACACTGCAGGTACTTGAAGGTTTTTTTTGTTACCATATGAGTGTGATTTTATGCTTACCACAAGCTTATTCACAAACAAATAACTGTATATGAATTTCAGTTTACTTTATATATAAAATGGCTAACTACTTCAATGTGCAAGGCAGAAAAAAATTGTTATATCAACTCCTCCCTTGAGAGAGTGATTTTTGCACCATGGAAATCTTGTATAAAATGTTATAGAAAATGGAGATTTTTAATGAGGAAGTTCTTGGTGCTTCTTATCTTATAGCAAGCCACCTGAGGACATGATTTTCTAGGTCCAGAAATGGTTCATAAGATACAGTTTAGCTGACAGGTTGGCACTGTAGCACTGTTGCAGCTATAAACTTGCATGTTCAACTGACAAACTAAACCAAGGAGCCAGAAAAACAACCAGTCTGTGTAAGAAGTTTAGTGAGAATGGCTTCTTTCTATGAGAAAGGTCTCATTCCTATATTCTTGATATCTATCTATCTATCTATCTATCTATATATCTGCTTTTATTGCAAGGAAGAAACATTTAGAATTTGCGCTCTGCACTTTTGTCTTCATGACCTCTGCCTACTCTAGGGCTGACTAACATTTTGTTAAAATCAAAGGTGGACAACAGAAAACGGACTTATTTCTGTTTCTGATGGAAATGTATGAGGAGGCCATCAAAGCTGACCTAAATAGGTAAGGTAGCATTTTACAAAAGCTCTTCAAATGCCAGAAGAGCAAGCTCAGAGCAATTTATTCCACATATGAAGGCCCATACCAGCAGCTGGCATTCACATGAAAGGTATGGAGAAACTTAGCTACATAAATACTGGAAATCTTTCCGTGACTAATTATTTCACAATTGAAGAAAAACTAAACCCTATTCACAGTAAAATGTATTTATCACAAGGCCCTTCTGGTCTGTTTTTTCCTGAATCACGCAAGTAGTATCCCCTCAGCTGCAGAAATTAGCATTTTGGCAAACGATCAAGTTACAGGAGTTGTCAAGTACAGTGCAACCTGTTTACAAGGCAAGGATGTAAAAAGGGATTTCATATAGGTGCTTTGTGGTAATGTGTGAAATGCTGTGCTACTCCTGAGTAAAACACATTTGGCTGTCCCAGGTAATGACCCATTTATGAGCATGCTGATTCCAGAGAGGCATTTCACAGCCTCAGCAATAGTGTATATTCTAAAAAAAAAAAAAAAAAAAAAAAAAAAAGTATTTTACAACTGTCTTTTTCTTCAAACTGTCAGTAAGGACTAACAATGGTGAGTTCAAAGTGTTGAGGGAGATGATAAGAAGGGGCAGAACTGGTAAGGAGAATCAGTCTGTGTAGTAAATCAAATGTGAGATGTAATTCATTCTCAATTATCCTTTAAGCTTTTTGAGATGTCGCATATGGCCATGTCCCTTAGTGCTCCTGTTTTATCTGAAAGCTACTGGCTTTAGAACTGGGATGTCTGTGTGAAGGATATGGTGTCAGATTTATCTACAGAAAAGCCTCCATTGACATAAGATTTCTTAGCCTCTGTTTCATCATTATCAAGTATTCCTGTTTCCAGGGCAAAAGGATTGACTATATTGACTTCAGAGGTGACGTCCATCTGCTCCAGCTCCTTTTTTGAGAGCTTCTCCACTACTCCTGTACCAAAGGCATCTCCCAAGACATTCACCATTGTTCTGAATCGATCCCTATGGAACAAAAATGTTGTCAGACAAACCATTCAGTTGTTCAGAAAATCCTTTTAGTAAAAGTAAGCTCATGCAGTGGTGTTTTCTTCCCATTGCAGATTTGGGTAATTCTTCAATTAAAGTAAAATAGTTTTGTAAAACAAGAAACAGAATTTTACCCATGTGTATTTGAAGAAGCCTGGAGTAATTTTCATGAGAAATGACTGTACAGGACATGCAAAATGGCAAGTCATATTGATGCCTTTTCTTCGTCTTAAAAGCAAGAATCAAACACGGTTAGAAGGGATAAAGGGATTTTACTTTTGTATTTATTTTAAGGATCCTTAGGTGCACTACATTCAGGTGGAATGCGCCGAAATGCCTGCTGCAATGCACACCCCCAAAAGACCTGGTATATCATTATAGGTCTTTACTAATTAGCATATCTATCAAAGATTCCCCAATGAGAGGCTTGAGTGAGCCCCCCTCCCCAAGGAACCTTCCCCTGGATGGTTCTATCTTGGTTTACAGAATATGTTCTGGAGAGGACCTTGGGGTCTGGGGCTTTCTGATCCCTAACTATGAGGCTTCTAAGATGTTTAGTCTCCTAGCTTGACAAATAAGTCTAAGAATGTAGGCTAAAAACCACTAAGAATACAGAAGCTATAAAAAGGTATATAAAAGGGGTATAAAAGAAGAGGCAAAAAATCATCATGGCATCAGTATCACTTGTGTGTTAGAGCAGTAATTCCACTGCTGTGGCACAGTCTTACAAAATGTTGGAAGGATCGCCTCTCAGGCTCCTGAAGTATGCTGCACAGCTGGTTCCCTTTGTGATGACACACAGCTGTGGGCTGCAGCATCAGAGTCTGCATCATGCCTTTTGTCATTCTAACAGTCATGTCCTCAGCCAGAGGAGCACCTAGCCCCGTACCTTCAGTATTCTGGCCCAAACCCTGGAAAAAGGGCAGGCCTGTCTTCTGCTAGCTTCTCCTTGTTAAAGGGCGGAAGTACAAACTTGTACTAAACAAGTCACTTAAAGAACTATGATACTCCTGCACTATTGATTTTTCTCCAGACAGTTATGTGATATGCAGGCCTTAAAAACCTGCTGCTACTTGGCAGAGGAAAAACAAACCCTTTCAATATAACGAAGTTTAAAAATTGGCATGGAAGTATGGTATGGACAGTGGAAGGCCATACTTCCCCATTTTTCTTTTTCTGCAGAGTAAAAGAAAAGGCTCTGTGGCAGAACAAGTTTCTCTTTCCATGCAGAGACATTGAGGTGGATATATTCACAATATTTCACAGTACTTCTACCGCTACTGAATTCCAGTGCTTAAAAAGTTTTCCATGTTCAATGAAAATATATGGTAGGGAAAGGAAGAAAGAACAGTAAAGTAAGATTCTAGTAAGATTAGTGTGACAAGTGAGGAAATAAACAGCACTGGAGACTCATCTATTATAATAGTACTATTCTATTAATTTTTCTATCCTTCATTTAACATGTGGAAGTAGTCCTCAAGCCTATGTAATATAACCTTGGTAAGTTCAGAATTAACTAGTGGGTTGTTAATGAGCCACTACTAGCAAATAGTTTGCAAAATTATACATTTTAGGCAATAAGTACAAAATGTGAAAGTGTTAATAGTCTACATGGCATCAAAATGTGCATTCCATCTCCTGAGGTACAAAATGCACTAGCAATGATCCCTGGTATATTAATATTTAATTTACTTTACACAGCAAAACACATCTTAGTCTGAAAAATGCCTCAATTAGACACATCTTGAATTATTTGTACGCTTCATGGTGGAACAAGTACCTTCCATGTACTAATATTGTGCCTAAAACCCACATAAACTGTGGACTTCTAAAGTGGAGTAAAGATCAGATCCATAAAGTCATGATTGCCATGAGAAATAAGGAATTACCGTTCTCTTTCTCTCTCAATCCCATAAGATGAGGGCATCAAATGAAATTATTAGGATGTAGATGAAAACAAACAAAATTCTATTATGTCTCTGCACAACACATCATTAGGATGTGGAATTCATCTCCACAGGACTTGGGGAAACATGGGTCCCAAAGCAATGAGGCATTCATGGAAGAAGAAGACAAAAACCACCTCTAACCCAGGAATTCTGTGAGCTGCAATTTGCAGGAGGCTGGTTGAATACTTTGGACAAAGAACCAATATACATTTGTTCTGTTCTTAGACTCTTTAGATACGTGGTCTGAGCCAGTGGTTTGTACTGATCCTTAAAAATGTTAAATGCCCATTAGGAATAGAAGAGAGCTGGAGAAAACAAAATGATTGTGGAGCACAGCAAATGAAACTATTAGACCCTGTTGCAGACAGCTAATTGGGAGAATGTACTTGTGGATGGAACTGGATTCTTTGGAGAAATTATGCTTATACGTAAGTTGAATTGATTCTTCGATCCATCCAACAGCCCTGATTGCAAAATAGAGTTATATAATCAAATAAATTAAATATATCTGTGAAATACATAGGTTGCTGCCAGAAATCCTTCAAGAAAATGATTGGAAAGAGTGGAGGAGGAACAGTAAGGCATTCATCTTGAGTGTAAATAAACAGGAAGAAGAAATGCAAATATTATGAAATTATTGAGATCGCTGGATTGATACCAGTGAAATGTTATCCATGCTAAGTTACTGCAGGTGAACAAGACCTTGGGCTGAGCACTAAAGCTCACACAGTTTAGGAAGCAAAAGAACTAAAATTATACTACTTAACTCATGAATCCTCTTGCCCTATGTATCATGGGACAAAACTCAGTATTGATGTCCTTTTGACCTCAAGAATATACTCTGTGATTCTTTGGGCTTTTGCAAACAGCAAGTGTGTATCTTTCAGCAGAGATACACACTGGTATAACTTGAACAGAAGAGATTTCTGGCAAAAAGGCTTCTCTCCAGAAAGAGATGATGAATGGGACTGAGAGGTTTGGAAGTGCTCTGAGGTGGTTGGGATTAGATATAAGGAACACTTTCTGAATTTACATGTGTGCTTGTTGATCAAGGGCTGGGCCAGTGCTCTTGGTGAAGCAGAGCCCTAACAAAGTCGTGCTGGCAGCACAGACCCGAGTACAGCCTGCCATATGTGTGCATGTGGAGTCCAGGGCCAGTTTTGCTTTGCTCATATTGTGCTCCACTGCCAGTGTATGGATATTATGTCTTTGCAGCTTGTGGCTACATTTGATTTTTATGAATGATGTATGTGTTTAGCATAACGTGGTGACATCTCTGACACTCTAGAGACATTTGTTGGTACTGTCAAATTTGTCTGTCTTGAGGAAAGTGCTCATGATTTATTAGTGCTGTGACCACTACTTTAAGGCTGAAAGCATCTCTGAATGTGAGGTTATTCACTGCCATCCCATGCAGTAGGAATTCTCTCACAATTAAAGCCATTACTACATTCAACTCTGAACAAGCCTGGCTATAAGAATAATCTTTGTCCATTTTCTGCAACAGTCCTGAATTATTTTATTGCTTTCTTTCTCAGACCCACACATTTCCATGCAACTTATGCAAACATCCAAAAAAAAAAAGAAAAAAAAAAAAGAAGAAAAAAGAAAAAGGAAAAGTAATTAATATGAAGTGCCTTAAACTTACAGAAGCCAGTCAACTGCAATGATCAGAGTAACATCCTCAGCAGGCAGGCCAACAGCGCTCAGCACAATCACCATGGTGACAAGTCCGGCTTGGGGCACGCCTGCAGCCCCGATGCTGGCTGCCGTAGCTATGACACTAAATCCCAAATAAAGCCCAGAGAAGGCATTCAGAATACATGTTGGTCACAGAAACTGTTTCCTAGCACAGATAGTTCTATTTCACTGCAAGAAAGAAGCCTAAATGTTTCAATTTTACTCTTGAATAGCACTTACTCAAAGTCAGTGTCATGCTTATAGGGCAACCCATGTACTGATGTACTGTTATGGTTACACTGCATAATAACAGGGAACACATGTCTAACAAGCAAACTGGACAGATCAAAGGTAGAGGCTGAGTTAGGTTTGTGAGTGTTTGCAGGGAAGAATAATGGCAATTTCCAGAACAGTGCTGTATACCAGCTGCATATCCTGGCTCATCCTACCTCCTCATCAGTTTGCACTGGGTAGGCCTAGGATCAAGAAGTGAGAATGTTTGTTATTCCCTGTGCTGTGAATGATACACTTTCCCATGGGGTATCCAAAGTTAATGTACCATTCACAAAAAAAGCTCACTTTCCACAAAATGCATGTGATGGCTTTAGTCTTACCTAATGGTAACTATTTGGCCAATATCCAGTTCTAAGTCGTTCAGCTGTGCAATAAATACAGCTGCTACTGCTTCATAAAGAGCTGTGCCATCCATGTTGATGGTAGCTCCAACTGGAAGAACGAACCTTGTGATTCTTTTGTCAATCAAGTTTTTTTCTTCTGCACAGCGGAAGGTGACAGGCAAAGTTGCTGAACTGGCACATAATGAAACACATAAAGTAAGTGCAGGCAACAACACACCATTTCCATTATATTTCCTTTTCCTCAGAGCATGATCTGCTTTATGATTCAAACAGAGATCTAAGGCAGGAAGGAAGGCTGCACCATGAGAAAGCAAAGCAATTTTTATTATACCTTCTAATTATTGGAAGAAATAGATAAGTTAGTTTTTCTCAAAATTAGGTGGTAAAATTGCCACGGTCTATGTAGTCACAAAAATTATGCAACAGCTTGCACTCTGTCAAGTCTGTGACTAATAAACTGAATGGCAAAGAACTGCCTCCTCCTGGGAGAGTAAGGCTAATGCACTCTGTAGTGCCCTTTGGGTACGACTGAAATAATGGTGAAAGCAGTATTTCAGCTTCCAGGGGACTGAGAACTGTCCAGCTGATACGAGGGCTTGTAACAAAGTAGCAATAAAATCAGACCACAAACAATGCAATTACTACTAGGTACATTACAGAAAAGATGTTTCTTTTGTTTACCTGGAAGAGATCATGAGGGCTGTCAGAAGTGCCTGAGCCATCCCCATGGCAAACCGAAAAGGATTTTTCCTTACTATTATTAAGTAGATCAGTGGCAGAATTATACTGGAATGGATTGCAAGTCTGCAAAATAAAATCAACTAGTCAAACAAATAGATCCATCTCATTGTCTTGCTTTACTAAAATGGTGATCATAGGTACCCAGCTCTGGCCTCAAGTACACCTACGAAACACTGAAGGTGACTTTAGTGACACCTATGTGCAAAATTTAGAGAGAATGCCACGTTAATAAAAAGCAGACCAATGCTGTTCTATGCTTCCTTTTGGAAAGGAAAGAGAGACTATATATGAATTATCTCTCTTTCCTAAGCTGAATAAGAATTGACTTGGAAATAATTTTAAACTGATGAAAATGAGAAGCCTAAACTAATACATACTATTTAAACTGATATGCAGAGGGTGATTTGAAATAACACTACAACACTTCACTCTTCTGCCAAATCCTTACAATGCAAACCAGAGACAAATCAGAAAACCAAACAAATTATTATTCTCAGTTTGTCTGCCCTTACTACAGAACATGTTTTGGAAATAAAGGTAGATATGCTTTCCAGTCAGGTTTGGCTGAAATGCACATCTTTCTGCAGAAACTTCAAATATGGACGTTTAGAAAAATCCACACCTGCTCTGGGGAAAACTGTGTAACCTTGGGTCTACAATTAAAATGTAGTGAGATATTTTGGAGTGTTTAAATGACATATATGTAGTCTAAGTGTTTTTTAATGTTGTAAGATGCTGAAATACCATATTTTTAAACTATTAATTTTTAAAATTAAGTGGATTGACTCATAGGAGATCAACTTGCCCTCTTGACTTTAGCAGCTCAGATGTATTTGCCTGGATATTTGTATAGGTCTCAGGGACAAATTTATCTTTCAGCTTATGCATATAATTTATAATTTTGAACACTGTGCAGTAATCCTGCATGCACATGAATGCAGAGCTTGTGGGCATTAAGATTAGAGGTAAACTGACTGCTGTAAGTACCTTTGAAATGAAACGTATTTGAAGAGTCTGTGAAATATTCCCTATGTTCGAAGATTGCAATTATAGCAACATCAGCTTTTTGTGAAAAGAAATCATTACATTGCCTGGAAACATAAACCCCAAAACTGCTGTCACATGTGACCTTGGAATTTTTATTCTGTCCTCACAATACATTCATGTGCACATTTCTGTGTTGTAATAGTGCTTTATGGTTTCAGAGCAGTTGATAAAGATAGCAATAAGTCATGGTACCATTTGTTCTGCCAAAAATAGACAATGAAGTTAGCAGTAGTCACAGTACAGAAATCCACAACAGCATCAAAAATCACCCACAAAACCTACATATTTGTTTCCTTGGAAAAATTAGCTTTTTAAAAGTATTTAAAACTTTTCATTCTGTATGGGAACATATGACATATTTAGTGGAATGTAAATAATAGCGTGCAACAGATCTTGATAAAATTTTGTAAATAACTCTAGAAAGAAACCTAGCAATTTATACATGCACCACCACAAGGCACCATTGTATAAATTGCTAGATTCGTGACATGCCTGAGAACTGAATTCTGCACAATATATAGGGAAAAAAGAAAGTGGTATGCATGTCATTTGCTTTCTTAATGAAATGTTAATGAGAGTAAGCATTTCGAGTATGTCTAAGTCTAAAAGGATACTGACTTAATTATTGAAAAATTTAGATCTGCACCTTTTTAGTAGCAGCACAAACATGACATTATTCAAAATAAAGTATTTGTGTGTATCTGCTTTGCTACTGATTTTCATGGAACAAATTTGAAGTAATATTTATTTTTGTTCATAAAATGTAATTCTCAGCAAGCAGCAGAAATTTTTATACTGAAAATCATAATCAGTAACTGAAAATAGAAATTCTAATAGCATTAATTTTTAAGTCAGGAAGAATCTTGTCCCTCAGAATCCCAAGCTGACATTCCTTATAGGAATATCCCTCACAGGGATGCAGCTGCCTTGCTGCTTTCAGAAGAGACAAAGGCACAGGCAAGGAGAGTCTACTTGCTGCAGCTTCCTTTTTTTTCCCCCACTTCAGCCTGAGTTCCCTCTGGCACTTAAATTATGTCTCCACTTACTTTCCTCTGCTGTAACTTCTAATATGTCCTCATCCAGACTCTGCAACCATTAATGGTGAGAGATATCTTGAGATACTTAGTGGAAAATTGGACCAAAAACACTGGGGGAAGTCTCCTCCCTCATGGTGACCGGAATGAAACATAGAGACTGAGATGATCTGCAGACAATGGTGGATGAGTGCTGGTAGGGCTGAGGCTGTGAAAGATCATGAGTAATAAAGCTGGGAAGAAGGTGAGCTGGATAGGGAAGTTAAAGGAAAGAAAGCAGAGGATAAAGATACACCAGTACTCATGCTCTTGCACAATTATCTTGATAAGGAATACAAGAAATGTTCAAGATAACCTGCTATTTTCAGGTTCAAGCTGAAAGAGAGGATGATAAGCTGTTACAGAAGATGCCAGTGAACAGAATACACTGCAAACAGACAAAGTTAAACACATAAGAATGAAAACCAAAGTGATGGTGGGAACAGCAGTTTTAAAGAAACCTAAACAAAGAGCAACTTTTCTCCTTTTTCCTGAGAGGTAAGGAAAAATGGTATTCTTGCAGCCTGAAAAATGTACAACAACCACCTTTTCCCTGCAGCCTAAAGCCTTGCATGTACATGTCCATATCTGCTCCTGTGATCTGATTACAACACGCTCTCCCTGATGGTCAGTTTTGCAGAGAATGTGCTGCTGTTAGCCCTGACCCACAACGCCTTGAGCTGCACCCACAGGAGGCTACTCTGCAGGAGGCAGAAATGCTGCAGAGATCTACCTGAGCACCCATCAAGGAAAATGATGTCATGTTTGGCAGAACAGAAACTTTTTCTCTCCAAGGATGCAAAGGTGCTCACTACATACAATGTTTTTGATGGCACCTGGGAATCTACTTAAAATTGTTGCACCTGTCAAACCCATGGTTATCAGCTAAACAGGAGACTATGTAATGGCAGTTTACTTTGCAAAGTACTTTGGAGAAGGCACTGTGTCTTCACAGACATCATAAGGAAGACTTGCCTTGTCACAGTACAAACAGTAACCTGTAACCAGTAACTGATAGGTAAATAGTCATAAAACTTGCTATCACATCTAAAACTGTAAAACTTGCTATCTGATGTAAAATTGAAGTCAAAAGCCTGTAGAAATCCATCCAACATACTCCTCCTCTGAGTTAATTGGAGTTAATAACATAGAATACCTGCAGGAGTGATACTGTCATTCTGTCAATGACTTCTATCTAGCTTGTGGTTGGGGTGTCATTTTTAATTAGTATAGAAAATATTAGAGTCTTGATTTACCATCTCTTGGTAAATATCAACTTTTGAAACCTTTAAAAATCTGACTTATTTTCCGAGTGCAAACAAATACTCACAAAAAACTGAATAATGCATTAGATGAACATAACTTGCACTCATCTCTGTAGCATTTTGGAAAAGTCATGCATCAGTGCTATTTCTGGAGTGGTAATTCTTATTTAGAAAGAAATTTTATCTCTGATTTTCAAACAGCTAGTCCAAACATACTAGCTTATGAATAAAACAAAACAACCTTGAAGTAAATGTGCTTATCTAGCACAGATTAATGCAAAAACCCCAGAGATCCTTCTTGACTATTCATAAAGTAGTTTGCATTTAAGACTAATATATTACCATTCTCTTTGCTTGGCTGTCAGAAAGTGTGTGAATAATGTTTGAAGAACAGCATGCAAATGCAGAAAGTGTGGGGAAAAGCTCTTGAACAACTTTGGATCTAGCCTCTAGACAAAACATATATAAATCCTTAGTATATTGAAGGAATTATAGGACTGGATGCTAATGTAATGGACCAAGACAGCCTAGAAGGCTATGCTTCACTGAATTGGAAATAGAAATTTAAAGGCATTTAACTTATTGAGACTGTAATATCCATTTATCTGACAAAAGGGTCCTTTGTAGGATAGTCTTCAGAGATATATAATAATCTGTTATAATAACCTATCATTTGGAGCAGTTTAGCTATTCTAAAGTTCCTATGCTGAAAGGCTCCACGTTGTGCAGATGTAACCTCCTCCACCCAGACTATTCTACATAGACAACGGCTAAGAAAAAGAATAGAAGAAAGTTCTGATGCTTGGCTGTTATTCAGATTGCAACTTCTCCTTTTGCAGCCTCACCCTCACCTAACCTTGAAGGAGGAATTAACAAATCGTGCAATCCCCAGGGCTTCTCTTGATGTCAGCTGTCTGCTCAGTACTGGGTAGGCAAGGGATCAGTCTCTTTGGCATCATTTATTGTGCACTGCTCTTACTATGCATTTGTATTCATCAGGGAAAGTTTGGTCTATGCTGCTGCACCTTGGGCTCAAAAATGTCGTAGAGGTTCCCAGCATAATCCATGGATTTGTGTATGTTTGATAGGCTGGCAAGCCCCAGGAAGACATAATTCATAACCTTGCCCTTTATACAACAATATTTTCTGCTTCAGCACAGGCTGTGAAGATGAAACAATGAATACAAGAAAAGCATTTGCATTTGCATTTTGTTTTTTTTTAGAATGCAAGGCAGTGACTTTTTAAAACAAAACATGCATCCAGCAAAATGTGGATTCAAACCACCCTCACACATCCTCACATAATTTTCACTGATGAGAATTTTTGTCTCTGACCTAAAGACTGGATGTGGTGGATAATTGAGTGGTAGCCAACTGATCTCCAAAACTGCATACATACAATTCCATCTTTAAGAAATTACATACCCACTTATTACTGTAGCCATATAAAGACCCAATTTACGAAAGATTTCCCAGTCCTCAACTTCTATTATCTTCCCAGCAATTAAAAACACGATACCAATTGGCATATACCTAGAAAGCAAAAATAAAGCTATAAAAAATTTATTCTCAGAAATATTGCATGCTCACCATGAAGTAATTTCTCTCCCAGAGTAATTTTTTAAAACAGATAGAAAATATGTTTTGATATCCTATTTCACAACAACAGATTTTTTTTAATATTATGTTATACAATGGACTTTATTAATTTGCAGCAAGGTTACAACAGAGGTGATGAATAAAGACTGGAAAATCAAAGTAAATGTCTCTACATGTAGTCTAGCTAGTATTGTATAACTTGGTGTCACAGAATACACAGAATTTGGGAAGGGGTATGGGCATATACCCTGTCACAGCCAGTGTTTATGTATAGCCACAGGCTTCCCTGGGGGTGGGAGTTGGCAGTGTTGAGACCAGTATCTGTGTATTCTGTAATCCCACATAGATGGGAAAAGTCTCCTGGAGCTACAGGAGCTGCCCTGCAGCACTGGGGGCTATATCTGTGTCACCTGCACAGAAGAAGGTAACCTGCATAAGGCCATGCCTTATGGACCTGAACAGCTGCATAGGCTACTGCCTATAGAAAATTCAAGGGAAAGATCAGGAATTATATTAGCATCAGCTCCACTGCATTCTTTTTGGTTCCAGAGAGCAGGCTGTCACAGAGACAAGTTACTACTTCAGAGCTTTGAGCAGTATAAATTAATCTAGAAATTGAATGTATAAAATATATCCATTTTAAAATAGAAATTATAAATTTATAAAATGTATGTGTGCTATCTCATAAACAAAATAGTACCTTATCCCTGTAGAAAGCAGGCATACCTAGTTCCTCTAAGCACTGAATTTGATGAAAACAGAATTAATTCCTCATCCTTTTGGCAAAAAGCTCTATCTTGTTTCAAACAACAGTTTCTACATCTGTAGAAACTCAGGGAGCCTGTAGCCACAGCTTCTGGCGCATGCAAGAAAATAGATAATCAATTTATAAGTAAATTCTTGTATGGCATGTGCTAAGTCTGGGGTTTTGCTGTTGGTAATTTTCTGCAGTGAGGCTTTAACTTAGCCTGGGACTAAATTAGCTGCTTAGCATAGGACCAGTTGCAGAAATTAATTTACCTTTCTTTAAGGAAGCAAGAAGTGCAGCTAAACCCTGGACAGGTTTACAGTTTAACAGACATCTCAGTGTGCTGGGATGTAAGAAAAATCCACGGAAGGGTCAGATCTGACAAGGTACTGGTGTGAAACGTGCATATGAGTAGAGTACTGTAGTAAACGGCACAAGACACTCCACATGTAGGATCAAACTCTGGAAGGAAGTGTGTGCACTTAATAGTCCTGATCCTGTAATTGTGATTTGCACAGACAAAAGATCTGTGAATAGCTGTGAAGTCACACCAAACACAATCAGATGAGTTTCTGTATTTTAAATTTGTTTTTCTTGTCTGAGAATATTATGAGAATGTAGTCTCACAAAACCTATTAGCAGGAGGTAAATGATGCTAAATTGTATTTTGCATACCATTTTGAATTTTGCTCTGTGTTGTGGCTTACATACTAATTCATATTTCTAAAGGAACTTAGATCCAAGGACAGCTATTCTGTGAACATAATGTCTGTCAGGGAACAATGTTCAAGACTCAGAAGGGCATATGGGTGGTAATACTTATCCCCAAAAGAGTCCTCAAGTCACTAGTGCACTAGTTTTTATAAACATCTGGCAAGAATGTCTAAAAAACTCAAGTTTCTTGTACACCAATAGGACTGTTTCTTTAGTATATATTAAGTGGACGCCCTGTCTGCAGTTTCCTCAAAAGAATCAAATTCTGTAGAAAGGAAAATTTTTACCAACCTTTCTTTGAAACTTGATTTCTGTAAAGCACTACGCAAAAGCAAACATGAAGTCTGAGTCCACTCCTATCTCTTCAGTGACAAAATCCACTTAAAGAAGTTGTTAGGAAATGCCAGTATATCCTTGGACTTACCACATAATTATCTGAACTATTCTCATTGTAGCTTCATTCAGCGCATTGAAGAAATCCAACAGCACTTGTCCTTTCTCTCCCATTTTCCCAATCACCATTCCAAAAACAAGACAAAAGACAATCAACCCCAGCGCATTGATGCCGTTGGAATACATGCCCACGATTTTATATTCTTGGGTTTTGTTCTATAGATCAGAATCAAGAGAAAAAAAGTACTATCTGAAAACAATGAATTTACTTTAGAGTTCTAAAATAAAAATACATTTAGATTTTGTTTGAAAGACATGAAGCTCTTTCCCAGCCACTCTGCTGGCTTTCTGAAAGTGCCAAGTGGGCAAGTTCAGGAATGCACAAAACTGAACTTGAACTCTTTGCATTTTAAAGCTATGCAAGGATCTGACCAAACCCTAGCAGGGAGTAAAGCACCCCTTAATTTGTGTTATCCTTTCCATAGACTTCTGACATGAGGTATGGCAAGGTCTAGGTATCCACAGTCATGCTTTCAAGATTTACTCCCCTACACTCAAGATTTACTCCCCACTGTGGAGAACAAAACACAGATGTAGAATCCTTGTGTTTGTTTCTGGGCAACTCAAGGGTTTGTATCTGGATTTGAGATAAATTCACCACTGCATAACAACTGGGACATCAGTGAAATTGCATAGTTTATAGGAGAATTGTATGCACATAACATTATAAACTTACTAAAGAGGTATTCATGCATTCTTCTGTGCCGAATGAACACACGAAGGAAAGGGTGCAATTCTTCACTGCAATCCTGTATTAATGTCTCTTAATATAGCTCATGCTATTGTTACTTTGAGATGAAATTTGGAAGGAGTATAATAAAATGTATATTGATTTGGTACTGTCTGTCGTTCTGTGTTCACATTCTCTTGAATTCCTTTCTCCCTCTCCTCCAGAGTAAGTCTAGGCTTTATACACCATTAAGGCCCATAAACTTTCTACACCTCTAATGAAAAGCTTGTTAAATCTCTTCTTCACTTTTGTTTCTGTACATTTTTTTTCAGAGTAACAAACTATTAATTAACAAATGCTCTATATTGTTTTGTTTTCCATTTAAAAAGATTTATTATTTTCAACTAATTTTCTTCTCTAGTGCTTACAGTTACAGTAGTTGCTACTCAAACATTTCATGGTGATATACATCTAGTCTTTCCACAGTGACTGTTTAATTTTTCAGAAAATTGACAATTCATAAAGCAGATAAATTTAATCAATCTTCATCTATTATCTTTGGACTGGTCAGTTACCCGTGGGCTCCTCTGATGTTCATGAACTTACTGGAAGATACTTGCAATGACCTCTAAGCATTTACTTATTAACTTTTGTGCTCTTGCTAAAATCCGTCTATGTGCTATTTCCTTTCATTTCTTCATCACTAACCACATGAACTAAACTAAATTTAGTCTATGTTCTTTCTCCCTCCTTCATATATTATGAAGAAATACAAGGATAAAGGTCGCACCTCTGAGGGCTTTGCTGTCGTAGCAGTTGTAGTGAGCTCTTCTGGAAATATGGAGCTATTTTTATTTACAGCAGTTGTAGCTTCAACTTTTTCACGTCTGGTTTTATACTGGAAAAGTTAAAAAAGAAACCAGAAGAACTTATTTAGAAACATGAGAAAACTGAAGAACAGACAAAGAATAGTCTTTGCCCAGTAAAAAGAAGAGATAAATTAACCAATCTGACTTGAAGGTAGCAAACATAGACAAAGACTTTATTTCCCAATTCATGTGAGCCATCAGGGCTCTGTACCTCAGAAGCTGTAGATCAAACAAAAGATTCACAAATAATATGCTATGAATTCTACTCCCCAGGCTCTTGGATACCCTGTGGACATGCTGCAGTCTCATGGGGCATGAGCTAGAGCCCTGATTATGGCAAGAATTTTTTGCTGGACCAAACAGTCTGGAGAGAATTGCTGACCGCCATGCCAGGAGAGGTCTGTAGAGCAGATGCACCTGATACAACCAGGCCCTTGGTGACGTGGTCAGCATAACTAATGCCATTATGTAAGGCAAACAGCCATTCTTTGTGGTCAAATGGGTTACGTATTTCCCTTTCCCCTCATTGCCAGGTCTTCAAGGTCCTGTGCACCAAGCAGACAAACCAAACAGACTTACCCTTCCTCTCCCTACTGGCCTCCAGATTCCTGGGCACTAGGCTCACTACTCCTCTGTTTATTTGTCTTAAATGTTCCAGGCACCCAGCCAGACAAGTGGTGTTGATGATGCAGTGGCAGAACAGGGAAATGTAACAGCATCAAGTACACTGTCCATAAAACCAAGCAGATACAAGTCCTAATGAGTACTTGGACCAAAGCTGCTGCAGGACAGTGAGACCTGGTGGTCAGGGATGCCTCCATCATTGTCTGCTTCCTCTGAGGACTGAGTGACCAACCTGCACTCTTTCATATGTCTTTCAAGCCTAGAGTATGATTGTTATGTTGATACAGCAAACCAAGTAGTAAGATTTGACCAAATCTGCAGTGGTTCCAGATGATTAGAAAATGTAAGTTAAATGGTGCTATTATAAAATTGTACTACACTGATTCTGCTCATAGAAATCCTGTGCTATTCTGATTGTAAGTTCTGTGCTATACTAATCATAATATTCCATTAAGCAAATAAAACTTTAATAGTAACTACAGTTTAGTGCCACCATCATTCTGTCAAGGATCCCTAAAAGAGCCTGACTGTCCCCTTAGTGTTGGGTGACCAGTAATGATGAGAAAAACTGCATGGAGAAGTTTTATAAAGTGAGTTGTGCACAGCAGCATATTGGATATAAATTTCTGAGAAAGGTTAACTGGTAAGTCTAATGTATAGACAGCAGTTTCCTCTTTCATCTTCCAACACTGACTTTTACTGAAAGATGCCTCAAATAGACTACTAGTTATCAGCCTTTTCCTTCAAAGGATTTGTTCTGGCAATGGACATTAGATGTGAGACACTTCCGGGTGAGGGCTAACTTACACAGACTTCATCAGACACTGAGGGACCTTAAGAACAAGGAAACAGATCCTCATAAAATGGTTCTTCTAACTCTTGTTGTCACAAAAGGGAAAATCTTGTCTTATACATTACTTGGTTTCTGCATCCAGCTCTTAAATAGTGTCTTTTTGGGACTTAATAGTTGATATCAGAGGGTTTATCATAATGGAAATGAAACCAAGATGTCTTAAACCCCCACGTTTTTATACAAGATTAAGATATTCCTGGACTTCTCAGAAATAAGTCTTGCCTGACAGGTTTTTTGTGACGTAAGAAATAATTTGTGGCTAACAATGAAAACTACAGAAGTAAAGAGGAATGTTCAAACTTACCTGTTGAAAACAGGCTTGAACAAGGTTCTCTGGGAACATATTCCTGTTAACAAGCATAGAAGCATTTCAATATTACAGCATACTAAGAAAAAGTTGTTTGCTATAAACAAAATGATAAAATTTGATGCTTAAAAACCAGATCATATTGTGTTTCTTTTAGCAGAAAGGAGTATATTTAGCATCAGCAGATATAGAGTCCAAAGAAATCAAGGGTTTAAGAGTCCCAATGACTGTTTCCCTATTTGAACTTGTTGAACTTTTGGGCTTATTTTTTAGTATTTGACATTTCTATTGGTAAGCTACTAAACCCAGTATATTTTTTTTCCCGGTTACATTATCTCCATGACTTGCAAAAGGAATGCAGGACACACTGCCTTTACAGGATGTGTCAAATTTAGGCAGATGAGAAAAATAAAAAACCTCTTACACAGGCTGTGCTGTAAGAATCAGATATTTCGTGTGCTCTATTATAGGTTTTGAATTCAGAAATTAATCTTGGCTAATGATAAATGCTCCTGTGTTATTCCGGTGTCAAGGACCATTTTCACACACCGAAAAATTAGGAGATTTAGTGCAACACAGTTGTGTGACTCCTTTCCAAATGACAATTTCAGATTCAAACAATTGCAAAAGCATTAATTAGGTATTTGGTAAATATCCAATCCAGGGCAGAAAAATGCATTTTATATACTGAAGCAGAAATTTTTTATCTCCCTTGCAGATCTGACACAAACTCCTCCCTTTAGTTTTCAAGTTTTTAAAGCAAAAGCTATTCAAAAGCAATACTAATTTGTGTAAGTGTGGGTTTTTCCTTCATCTTTATAAGACTGTCTGGATCTGAATCTTAAATCCATTATTTTTATCCCTATTTTTGAATACAAATATGTAGGAAAATTAATTCTAATTCCTTCAAAAAAGAATTTCAGATCTTTTAACTCCTAATTTACAGTCTTAATCTTGTTTGCAAGATGTTGAGCTATAATCTATAGCAAACCCCCAAACTACTAGATATGTGGCAGTTCATTTGTACATGATAGATTAAGTAAAAATTCTACAAAAACAAAATGGTGGGCAGGAATAGTGACCCAGAATAGAGACTAAATACACCAGAAGAAAAAATAAATCAACAGAATATTTTTGAAGGAATGACCTAACCTCTATTGGAAATGCAGCCTTTTTTGTGCTATTTTTCTTAGAATTCTTTAAACACAGTAGCTCTGAAAACCTGCACATATCTTCTGCAGCCTTTTCTAGGGGCTTCCTTCTTCTAACCACTTTAAAGTATCTATCATTGTCCATGATGCTAATGGGGAAAGACACATGATGGTAATGAGGAAAGACACAGTATAATGTTGCCTTAGATACTGGTGATGCAGCAAACTTCTTGACTGTGGAACCCTTGGAAATCTTTAGATACTGCATCTGTTACTCTGCATCCTGCCTTGAGGAGCAGAACCATGGCACTGAAATTTCAGGTGGTTGTCTATGCTGGATGACACAGAACCTGCCAGTCAGTAATCCACCAATCCTTTATGGATCTTTTCCTCATAATAGATAAATCTTGCATGTCAATTTCTGTGAAGGAGGGATTTTTCATCACTGGTTTATTAACCAAAGTCTATGGTGTAAAGAGAATTTTTTTAAACAGACTGCTTTGAGCGTATTTTAAAATGTCTAATCTGTTGAAATACAAGTTATTCTCCCCTTATTAATCCAAACAGTATCAGAAAGCATTTTATTGTATTACATCTCACAACTTCATTTGTGTTTGTTTGGACTTCTGCAAAGGGGATATGGAAACTAAAAATGAAAACCTCACCTGATCAGATCCAGCATGGCATCAACAGTACTGACTTCTGGGGTACTGCCCACTCTGTCAATCTCACTTGCTCTTTGAGTCACTCCAGGTTTAATGGTCACAACTAGGACAATCCCTGCAGAAGGAGAAGCAGAGAGTTCACAATGCAAGCGGAGGCATTGGTGTATTCTTCCTCAGTGTATCCTGTGAAGCCAAACTCTTTGTGAGCTCAACTCAACACACACTTTCCCTGGGTGCTCATGCTGGTATGTTCAGAAAAGAAAAGTCTGCAGCTGGTGTCCTTAAATGTGTGGGTTCCCCTACCACAGGAGCTACTTGCTACTTGCCCTTAGACTTCATCACTTAAGCTTTGTTTTTGTGTGTATTGTACCACATCACTACTGCTCACCAGGAGGGTAAATTACTTTAGCTGGGCTTCAGATGAGTGTAGTGCAACTTTTACAGAGTGAATATATTTAATTGATATTACCTTTTCCTTTATGTAGCTCTTCTTGTTACTAGCTTTCAGATATGAATACAAGTGTGCGCTGTACTGTGACCCCAAAGTCACAGGGTGTTTTACTTAAGTTAGGTAGCAATAGGGTTATGTAAGAGAAGGGCTTCAGAAAAAGACAGAAATTAAAAATTGTGGGTTAAGAAATACTAGATTTGACCTTGTAAATACTGAAATCAATGACGAATTTTTAATTTACTTTAGTGGCTTAATTTTAGGAATTTTTACTATTACTATTTTCCAAATGCATATTCTTTTCTTTTTTCCTTCCCTTAAAAAAGTCCGAAGAAATCCAAAGCAGATAAAACTACAAAATTGCAGTGAAGGGAGAAAGAAGTGTTTGGATGACCCTTCAACCAGGCAGGAATAAGTCTTCCTAATGACATCTGTGAATAAAAGCAGTACCACATTTGCATAGCTCTGCATTATGAAACAAGTAATATCATAACACCATGGAACAACTTAGAATAGCAAGGACCTTGGGAGATTGTCTGGATTAACACCTCACCCTGAGCTGGGACAATTTCAAAGTTAGATAATGTTAGTCTTTAATAATATTCCTCCTTATATATTCACAGAAAGTTCGCAAGCATATGAGATAGACTATTTTATTTTGTTTCTTACTTAAGAAGGCTGGCTGAAGATGTTTCTTTAAGCAAATATGGAACATGTCAATGATGCTTGTCAGGAATTAACTTCCTGTAAGAGGAGATGTAGATTTCAGAGGGGTAAGATTGGAGCCTGGCAGTGACAGAGGGGGAAAAAACCTTTAAGGAAGGAAAAAAGATGACAAGGGAACCAGTATTTTCTGTCATTCTTGCAGGTGTAACACACTACATATTTTCACATCTGAGAATCAGGAACAAGCTACCACTTTGCTATTCAGGAAATTCACTTTGTAGTTAAGGTTAGCCTTTAATGTTCATTCAGCTTTCTCACTGCCGGTCACTGTTTACCTCAGCAGATGGCTCCTAATCTTCCTGAGCTGAGATATATGATGAAATTGCCTGTGGCTTCACACTGGATAGGAACAGAGCCCAGCCGTGGACAGCAGGACTAACTTCTCTCTCTATCTGGCTACAAGTAATGTCAGGTTGTCTGGTATGATTCCCTGTTTTGTCTCCACATCCTGTGTTGGGAAATTAGTAATGTCACAGGGCAGTATATTTGTAATTAGGCAATGCTGATGATTTATAAAGTTACAGAATCACAGAGTACCTAGTATTACAGCAATGATTGTAGTGCAGAGATAATATACAACTGCTCGCAAACCAATCTTCCCAGATACACTGGAATCCAAAGCAGCAACACCTGCAAAAAACAGCCACAGAAACAAAACAATAAAAATCAGTCTTACAAGAATGTTGTTCCTTTTGTAGAGAGAAGTAATTATTGTCTCTTATTTCTATGCAGGAAATTTTTCCTTATTCAAGATGTTTCTAAATACCTAATTGACATCTGCACTTCTGAAAAATATCTGTAGCTGACCAACATATTTGCTTCTGCTTCTTTGCAAAAATCTGTTCTCCCTGGATTTTTGTAGGACAAAGACAATTGAGCTTTCTTGATTCCCTGATGTTTGTGATCAATTAGAGTTCTTTGGTTTATAAGAGTATGTCATTATTTATTTCCTTCTTCACTTAAAGAATAGCTTCACTTTTTCCAGCTCTGTAACATTTTGGCTTTAAAGCTAAAAGCCATGTGAAGGGAGTTGCTCAGGTCTGTTACTCCAGGTTGCTCAAAGGCACATCAGACAAGTAAGGATCATTTCTGGTCAGTTTGTCTTCATTAACAGGTTTACTTTCTTAAAATCTTTGACTAAAGCTTTTTCTGAAGCTTGGGTGTTCACACTCCTCCACCTGTATATGTCATTCTCAAGAACAATGGTAGATTTACTAATGAAGGTAGGGAAAGTGCTGAGACAGATGTTATACTGAGGTCAACTTAACTTCTGGCAACAATATTCAATGACGCTTCTTGTGAAGTATTTTTTAATTGTTTAAAAGATTTATAAAAGTTATATGTGTACACATACAACTCAGTAATCAGGGCAAAATGAGCATTGTGACTCCAAAACTTGTCTGTTTATAACAACATTAGTTAATAATTCACTGCTATCTCTTTATTATACATTTGTGATCCCTTTATATTTGTATGTTTATTGAGTTAGTTTATCAAAGACTGGCTAGGTTCCTTTGTATACAAAAGCAACCAGGAGGATATTTAGCCTCAGAGAAGCGTGATTTTGTAGGAAAAGAATAGTTTCAAAAGTGAAGGAAGAAAAATCAAGAGATCTGACATACATGTAACTTACTGATCTTTGAGCTCAAAAAGGATCTTAGCAAGCACAGTTTAACCATGTGTTGATGTCTCTTTCAGAAGGTATATTAACAGCACTGACACCTTGTGCCTAGAGTACTCATATAATGTCTTACTAGTTCTGTTAATTGTTATTCAAAATGCAAACAATACTCGGAGGGGAGAATGAAGGTTATTTTATTTCAGAATCTGATTATCTTGGATCTTCCATGGGAGAGTGTATCATCAGATGGAGTACAGAAGAACTACACATATATACTGAAATCATGATGTAAAGATTCTCCCACTTGTAGAGCAAATAAGGATGATTAATGAACTATTCATATGGCAGAGGAATACAGATCAATGCACAGAAAAACAATGCCACAGCTATTACAGGAAGCTGTCAGCAATAAGGATATTTTTTGAGGCATGAATAACAGAATGGACACAGAATCTGGGCCAAGATTTCTATTTCTCACCTTCGGAACTATGGAAAAAAAAAGGAAGAAAAAAGGACTTTTCCATTGCTGTGGGCTCAGCTGTGGAAATCATGGCAGCAAGAACTCCTGAGAATGGATAGTTTTGGGAGGGAAGGGCTAAAACTGGAAGATTTGGCAAGGAGGAGGGCATAGTTTAGACCAAAGTGACCTTGCAGCTGGGAATGCTAAAAATGTCAGTGTGGGAAAACTCAATTTATTATGCCTAGTGTGGTTCATCCTGTGGCTGTTTTGAGAAGTGGAATTCCTGTGGAGAGATAACATGCTCTCACAGAGAGGCAGGAAGCCTTCTGTTACAGCAAAGCAGGCTGAGAGCTCTCCCCTGAGCTGGCTGCTGGGGTGAGCTGAGCCTAAGGGAGCCTCTGTCCCCACATGCCTCTGCCACCTGGCACGGTTGGTGAGGTAACAAAATAAATCTACTCTTTGCATTTCAGCCGTCACTTGGCCATTCTCTTGGTTACCTGATTGTGTCAATTCACACTGATAGTAATAAATAATGCTTTCTGTGGACAGCCCTGTTTTCAAAGGCTGTCAATGTTGAAACTTCTGCATCCGATAAATTAACTTGGAAGAATTCACATCATGTTTTTAAAACAGAGCAAACAGGTATTGCCACCATTCCATATCTTCTAAGGAAAAGTTCATAAAACCTGGAAATAATGGAATTTTATTCTAAAACTTGGGCCTTCATATTTGTTGGTAGCTTTTTTTTTTTGCCTGACAGTCCTGTTGACTTAGTTAAGAGCCTAATAATCATGCAAGGTTATTTCCATGGAGTAGTCAGTTAAAAAGATCCTACAGTTAATATGAAATGAGATTCCTGTGACAGGCATTCTTCTGGCCCCAAATGAAGTCCCTTTGCAAACTGTTATGTGCAGTAGAGTTATAGAGGTATAAAGGGTAAACTTTGCTCTGGCCTTTTTAAACTGGATAATGATCCTGTTAGTGAGCAAGCTGTGCTAGGATCCAGCCAGTCCTTCCATTGTCACGTTGGTGCTGCTTTGCTGGTAACCACAAAAACACACAAACAATTCAGGCAGACATGGCGGAGTAAGTAAAAATATGGTCTAAGGATGATGGGTGTGGGGTTTGCATTTTTTTGAAAGCTGCTGTACTCTGAGACCTCTATTCAGAATGATGCCTCTATTTAGAGACTGAAGTAGCATTCACCACAAGTGCCACAGACACAGGTTTGCACTGGGTGATGTATGCTGTTAAGCCCCTTTTTTTTTTTATGTAAGCTTGTTACACATAGGAAAATATCATATATAATAATAGACTTACGTCCAGACATATCCTATTGTCATGACTGAGCAATTGATAACATAATTGATAGCTACTAGACTTTTTCTCAAGACAACTGAAAATTAAGATTCCCTTTGTAGTTACACCATGGCTTTACAATTTTTTTGGACGTAACTAAAAGAGTTAATGGAAGATGTGTTGAACAAAGCACTAATACAACTACTAACTACAAAGTTAGTAGTACTAACTTTCAGTAATTTCAGTTCCGAAGTAAACTTATTTCTCAAAGAAAGATGGCACATACACTGTTCCAAAAGGAAAGCCTGTGGTGTCATTCAAATTTAGATCACAAAAGCAGTGTAATTAAGTTTGGTTATCTAATTTGGATTACCATTAAACTTTTACAACTAACTTAATTGTTCTTTCTTCCCTCAATCTCTAAGTTTAAACATGTTTGAACAGATAAACTGGTAATATAATTACTGTGCAGAGTTTGAACAGACACAATGATGGATTTGCTTCCATCCCTGGGTGTTTCAAAACTACAGTATTTCTGATTAGTCCCTTAAATTTTCCTAAAAAATATTGCCTAATTCAGCTATAGCCACTGAAGCATAGACTGCAATTCTGTGGCTATGATACAAAAAGGCTTATGTGAGATCATCACAAAAAACACCAACTGATGTTAAAATCCATTAATCTATCTACCTCTCTGCCCATATCATTCTAGAAGAACAGAGTTAAGGTTTTAATAACTGAAGTAAAATTTTGGAGTCAGTTATCTAGTCTTCTGCAATTCACCTTCCATGTTTTCTGTGTTACAGTCTCCAGCTTGAAGGACTTAGTACTCCTCTCTTTTTTTGCCCAGTTTTCTCTATTTTGCATCACATACACTTGGAAAATAATAAAATCCAAACAATCAGAGAAATCAATTCTTCTACTCTTTCTCATACAAGGACCTCAAAACCCTATAAAGTGTAATACTGCACTGCAGCAATTTTTTTTTTTATTGTACATATTTAAAACTACTTCCCTGAAGTACTACTATATAAAGCTACTTTACCTAAGGAAATAGTGTGATTTAAACAAAACTAAGCTTAAATATGAAATATGGTGTTACAGAATTTTTTACCAGTAGCCACTGAACATAAAATGTGTTCACTTTAGAGGCCTGTAAGGATGCATATGTACAAACGGCCAAATGGCATTGGCTCAAGGTATAACACTGTAATTTCAGAGTTGCTCACTATGCTCTTGTGAGACCAGTCCTGTGGTCCTGTGAGATCTGGGAGTGAAAAGTGTTCCATGAAGGACTGGAAACAATCACAGGGGTCTTCTAACTTCCAGTGCTTATCATCTTGTTAGTTCCCTAGGGGATAACACCTACATTTGTCATACTATTTGTCATACTATTCTACAGAGTGGAATACATGCAACTGTGCACACAGGTTTATGTTTCCAGGTGCTCTTTTTCAGTACATTATGAGAGATTTCGTCTACAATTTGGTGCAGTGGTTGACTCCGTTCAACAGCAACAGTCATACCTCAACTCCCTGGCATTTTTTATCGCTGCTCTACAAATTACAGTGTCATCATCAAGTGCATCTCCTGCAGTACTTCTTAGCTGTTCTCAGACTTCTGAAGATTGGTGGAAGCTGGCAGGATCATCAGTTTATCTGCACGACACATTGATCATTACATATAATCCATAAAAGGCTAGGCTGTTTAACTCCTTTTGCAACACATCTACACTTGAGGATCAAGATGTGAGTTTCCTCAATGCCACTTAGCCAGCTCCTAGCACTGACGGCAAGTTGTTCTCCTTAAGTGACCCAGGGCCAGAAGAATGAGTCTGGCTAAAGGTTCTTCCAAGTTCACACTACTGTCAGCCACATGGTGAATTTCTCTATTAGTTTCAGAAGCTAATTGATTTCTGAGGAAAAACACCTTAAGTATGGTGCACATCAACTGTACACAGTACTCTCAGGCTTCTGATATCTAATTCCCTATCTAATTTCCTATTGTAACAAAAATATAACAACAGAAGTTCCTGAAGAGCAGACCTGTACGGCTTTTACACCTTCTCAGCTATGACCATGATGCTGATTCAAAGGCAAAATGCAGTTCTGAAACTCCTCCGAACTGCCAGCAACCGTATTGCTTTAATGGAGGAATTTCTCTGGTCACTAGATATTTCTTTCACGCTTTATTTCTTCATGTCCGTTTCGGATCTTCTGGCTGAAGTATGCAGTCACTACATCATAGCAATTATATGATTGGTGAACATCCATGAGATCAAAACTTTTTTACAGAATGTTGCATAAGACATATGAAAATAGAATACCATAGGAGACTCTTAACATGCCTATAGAAAATTTCAATAGGCAATCCTTCTAAGGGGACTACAATGTTTTATATAAAAATAGAAAAGTTACTTTATTGCTGGGATGCACTATGTTATGTGTCATTGCAAAAAGGTAATATTTATTCTTTAAAAAATACTAGGGAAGAAAAACCCAAACCAATACTGAAACAGTGTTTTTGATAAATGGACAGCTGCCTGAAATGCATGAAGTCTCTTGGCTTTAAAAGATGGAGCTGGGATCATTTCTAATTTAAGACATGAGCAGTATCAAAATTTCAGCTGCATCTGACTGTGGTATGACCTCTGTTCCAAAGTGGTTTTGGAATGTCATTTACCTAGTACTGAGAGTTCTCATTTAATCCACTGGTCATCACAGAGCTGGTGGTCAGGCTATAAAAACAATCTTTCTCAGACACAAGTGAAAAATTTTAATTAGTTGCCATACTTTTCTTCTACTTGCAATGAGAAACACTACCAATACTAAATCAGTATTTGGCCTGTACCTTCAGAAGACAGACATGCTTTTTATCTGAGGAGTGAACACCAAATTCTAGCTCCAGGGCTGAGCAAGCTTATTGCTTGCACAAGCAGTGTGTAGCAAGCTTATCGCTTATTTTCTTATTCCTCTATGTATCTAAGAGAATCCAAAATTGCATTCTTGTTCCATGAGCTATACCAACTCTAATCAGCTACTGCTAGGAAAGGAAGATATCTCACACATGTAAGACTAGATTTCACCATATTTCCATGTAAATTTTGTCATTATTTAATAGTTGGGTGGTAGACACAAACAAGAGAGTTTCTTTTTCACTACAGAGAAAGGTCCTTTCTGCTGTCCTATAAACTTGGGTTTAAGTTCTAACATAAATTCAGAAGAATGTTTTTCTCAGGGCTTCTCAAAAGAAAGGATTCCTAAGCCAGTTGCCCTCCATCCTTTTGTCCTTGGCCCAGTATTTCCTTTTGTCCTTAGTCTGTGCTCACTTTTGAAGGGAAAGTCCTTCTGTATACAATTCAGACAAAAACTGCGGTGGGGGAAGCACTGTAACACAGGTGAATTCAGAGCCTATGTTTTACTGAAGCCATTTTTGAGTCATCTGTGATTTTTTCCTCTTCCCATTTCAGACTCTGAGCCCTTTATCTCTCATTTTGCCCTTTTATTTGCATGATTTTGTAGTACAAATTTGCCCTGACTGTCATGAATCTCCTGAAAGCTCATTTTCTTCATATTCTCCCTGAAATTTTAGTTTCCAAACTAGGTTCAACAGCAATTTCTGTTGCTTCTTCCAAAAGCTGAACAGTGAATATTTCCTTTTTTTTTCTCTGATGCTCTGTGGAACTCTCTGGGAAACGCAATACCACATTCCTTGTGTATGAACAAGATTATCAGGACCAAATAAGTAATTCACAACTGTCTACTGAAATACCACCCACACGCTGGACTTCACACAGCATGATGTTATCCACGAATCCACTGCTCATCTGAGACAAAGGACTCAGATTACCTGTAGATCATTCTCAAACATCTTTCCCTTGACATGCATCTCATAATTTTATTTTTTCCTCAGGTGTACTGTGTCAGGGGGCTCAGAAGGACTTTTTGCAACTGGTCTTTCCCCAGCTAACTGAAGGACCTCTATAGCTAAGTGTTATTGGAGGACAGTTCCAAGTCAGATGTCGGCTGAGAAGATCAGATAATGAAAAAGCTATGGCAAATGGAAGCCCCAAACACAGTGATATGCAGTCTCTCAAATGAGACTTTTCATGATGTACGGTCTTTAATATTTTTACTAGAAGTCTTCTGTTCCTATTCTGTCAATTCTTCTATAACAGCAGTTATCTCTTCTAATCAAATGGCATTGCTACTTACTGTAAAGGAAAAGGATTTCTATGGCAGCTTGTAGCAAGTACCTTTTCAACAGACTTGATAGAAATTTAATTAATTGCTCTTCTTTGGAACAAATTATTGTTATTCTACTAGTATATTGTGTAAATGCAACAGAAGAATGTCTTACAAATGAAATGAAAAAAACTAGCACATGGCAGGGGGGCAGTGGGAGAGAGAGAGTGGGAAAGAGAGATAGATGCATGCAGGTAATGCGTAAGCATCTGTTCATGCTATTTAAATATCGCCAAAAAATTAAAATCAGGAAGTTCTCAGTTTCTACTTACATGATCTAATGAGACTTCAATTAGATCATGGATTAGCATGTCAAATATTGGTCTTTTAACTTCGGAGAGGCATTGGAAAAAGGTTATTTGAAAAAACCCCAACAAGCAGACTAAGGTATGGAATGCAACAATAGTTACAACAGTCCAAATACTGAGAGATGTCTTGGATCATTTAGGATGTGGTTGAAAATACAGTTGTAATGAACCTTTCCAAATGCCAGGTAGAAAGAATGGAATGGGAGATTAACAGTTTATGGCAATGAAAAGGTTAAAATCATTATAAACCAGAAGGAATTTCAGGTAAGATTTAAAGAAAAATGTCTGACCCTGGATATCAGTTTGCTAAGAGACTATTGTGTTGTCTTCTTGGCAGTAGGCACAACCATTTTATTATGATCTTTCCCTACAGAGCTTATTGGAGACATGCCGAGAAAGAGGGTATTAATACTGCCTTCTATTCATGTTATTTCCAAACTTCTAGGAACATTTTAATTTTTCCTCTAGAAAGCTCCTAGAGGTTATATCATCTGAAGTGAATGCCTTTTCAGAAGGGATGATGTTCCTTGGTTGGAATATAATAAAAACTTATAAGAAAGGAAGATGACACATCAATCTGCCAAGACGGACAGGCTAACAAGATTCAGATTCAGTTCAAGGATGGAGCAGAAATATAGCCCCTGCACTGTTGCTGGTGAAACATGTATGAAGTGAATACAGAAAACCTGTAGTATTGAAAGGACTTGAATTCCCTCAAAATTATTGGCAGCAAAATGTGTAAGTATAAAAATGTAAAAGTTGACAAGGTTTAGCTTCCAAGCTATTAAAAAAGCCCTTTAACATGACATTGCATTTTTAATCTATGTGATATCTACACACAGGGAAATGGAGTGAAAAAGGTGAATGCAATCTGGTTTATATAGTAGAACAGTTGTTTATGTCCTGAGCTCCACAAGAGAAGAGCAGAAGACACCAACTGGCTTTTGACCCATCCACAGTGGTGCCACCAGCCGTGCCCTCAGTGATACAGCTAGGACACGAGGCAGTGACAGCTGGTGCCACAAAATGGCTGTTGTGTTGGGGCTCTTTGCCCTTGAGAGCTGGTGGTAATCATGCTCCATGAACCAGAAGTGCACTTCAAAGTTTTATTACTACAATTTAAAACTTTAAATAATCTAAGGGCTGTCTCAGTTGTATAAGGTCAACTGATATTGATGAGAAAGGAGTAGATGACTGTGACAGAAGTAATCTGAAGAACATGGGCACAAAGCCTTGTCCATTAATAGCCCATGACTCTGCTGTCCTGCCTGCCTCAATGACTGCACATGGACAGCAGGGACAGAACTTCCAGCATCCCTCAGTACAACCAAAGGCAAATCTCGTTAACAGTGCTGTAACATTTTCTGACATTCACACAATTAATGATACAGAGGGAAGAGATGAGTCTCCCATCTGAGCCCAGGTAACTAGTTTACTAATACTATACAATGGATCTGATTTTCTTGGGAGTTCCTTTGTCTTAAGAAACAGCAAAGCATGCAAAGAACATGCAGGTATTTCAGAAGACAGTCCCTGAGTATCTTAAGCTAGACCAGTACTTTCCCAAGGACTGTGCTGATGATGCACAGGGCCTGTTAAGGATGCCTCAGTAATGGAGCATCTCCCAACAGCTGCCCTTCTTGATCTTGTAGAAATGGAAACTGCTGAGGCAGCTGCCATGCCAGGATTGATGATATCAGAGAAAAATGGATTTGGAGTCCTGCATTATAGGAAAAAAACCCAGATTTGTCCTCCTGCCATTACCTTATCTGTAGTCCTTTACAGTACTGTAAATATATGTACATATAATGTATATATAAAATGCAACTAGCATTGCATCAGCACAGTCTTAGTGTGTTCTAACTTAAATTATAAATAGAGTGGGCAAAATAAAAACACAAGTAGTTGTTTAAATCTGAACTGTTCTGATTTTCAAAGATAAACATGAGAAATAGGAATAATCTGATTAATACTCTAATTCAATTTTTTTTCTCATTCATTCTAGCTCTTTTGTATCCCATTTTGTATGTTTTGTTTTCATTCTCCAAATCCTTTGGCACTGTGATAAAACAAATTAATACGTTTCCAGACACAGATCCAACACAGACCCAAGGCAGGAAACTCACACTTTAATTTTGAACAACTGAAAAGGACAAATAACCTAGTCAACACATCCATTTGTCAGTCACAATCTAACATACTCTTTACACAGGGAAAACAGCAGACTCTGCAAATGGGAAAAGTCACATGGCCCAGGTAATCCACTGGGATATTTTTCTCTCTCAAGCAGTTGTCAGAACAGATTTGTGGTGGAATCATTATCTTTGTACTATTGGTAACAAGTGCAAGTAAGAGGGTATATTTGGCATTGGGAAAAATGGTCCTGGCATGATGCTTCAGACTGCAGTGGACCAGTAGTCAAAGCAAGTTCTGGAGTAAAGCAAGAGTTTATTCCTATAGTCATGAAAACTTGATATTGCCAGACTCACAGCTCAGGAGACATTGTATTTATAGCTCACATACAGCTGCCCTGAGAGAGGTAATTGATACTGTCTTTTTTTCCACTGTTCCTGAAGTATGCTGTGGGTCCCTTCAAATGCCTTATCAATTGCTTTAGGAAATTTTGGTGTTCCCCACAGCTGAGCCTGCACAAATTCACACTACAGGAAACTCCCATGCACCTGTTCTAGTTTCTTTGAAGTTGTCTGTGAAGGATGAAAGTGCAGGGAAGGTCAGAAACATAAGAAAAAGATGTATTAATATTTTGTCAGGGAGGAAATATAAGACATGAGGGAGAGATTATTACAGAACTTGAAACAGACATTGAATAGGTGATAAAATAATGCCATTAATACTGAGACCTGAGACATGGACCTGCTGTGCTATATATCACATCTTTTAACACAAAGCTAACATTTCTGGCATTTATGGGTAACTCTGGAAACATCATCAAAGAAAGCTCATTTATCAGATATGTGATATAAATTTTTTGACAGAACACATTCTAGCCCTGAAGAAAGACCTCCACATCAAGATCCATGGCTTGTAGCTTGAAAATGCAGGCAGCATGAAATAATCCCATGTGAGAAGGACTGATTGAAGAGAGATGGGAAGCAGAGCCATTGTATTCTCATAGTGTCCGGATGTCTGGGGGTGTTGCGTTGAGAACCAGATCTCCTGATATTAGCTATAAACAGGGAACTGAGGCGCAGGACATAAAGCCAGACACTTTATGTGGATTAGTTATCTTCAGACTGGGCATGTAAGTTTCCTCAGCTTGTACCCAAGTACAAGGGAACAACAGTTCAGGAAACTTGACAGTTGTCTCCAACCTAAGTTCTGCTGTGATCCTGACAGAAAACAGATTTGCAAACATTTACTGCCGTTGCACACTGTGTGAATCTCACTTAATGAAAAAGAAAGCTTTAAGTGATTAAAGGGGACTAGTCTGCCCAGTATGCATTCTTGATGAAACTGCACAACTCCAGAGAATTTCCATTCTCAGAATGAAATTAGAGTTGTGAACTTCCAGGACTTTCAAAGATATTTTATATGTTTTAAGTACTCCCAAAATGATTAGATTTAAGTCTCAAAACTGCTCTGAAGCATACAAGAGATTCCTCTCATTCCTTCTCCCTACAGGGCAACTAAAAAAACATATTCTTTGTATTTATCTAATATTTCTTCTATTAGAGCATTATTTCAAAATAAGTGGATTTGGGGTGTGGAATCTTACACTCAGTACAGCTGTAGTTCTGATATCATAACAATGATCTTGAGTAACACTACAGCAGGTGACAGAAAATACAAATCATTTCTTGACATGAATGATGCATTAGTGCGCTATTAACTAATTTGAGGGATAGAAATCTCATGGGTAGCCAAAAGAGCTCTATATTTTGAACTGAATCATCAATGGTGGACTTTTGGGTCAGAGTAAATAAGTTTACGCCTGAATCCATTAAAATGATTATGAGAAGAAGAGAACAATTGAAATCTGGCTCTGAGGCAGAGTACTACACAGACTATTCCATACCTAAAGCAAGGTCCTACTAACAGAAATTTCCAATTTTTTCAAAACAAATATATGCTTAGTGCTTATGTCAGTTTTTTACTAGGCTACAGTTATGCTGCCAGGCAGGTTAGTGGAAAAATTCCACAAATTGCAACTTGTACACTACATAAGTGTGTTAACAATACTGTTCCTCTCTTACACTCAGAGGAACTGGGTTTGTGAATGAAAACCATATTCTACAAAGCCCTCCGTTTAACCAGAGGGAGAATTTTGCCTTTTGAATCTGAAAATAGACAGAGGTAAGGGTGTTCCTGCTCTAATTAGAGCTCCAAGGAGAAGCAAGAAGCATATTCCTGATTTAATTGAGGAAATCTGTGAGAGTTTTTTCACTAATATGGAATTTATTCCAACAAGTTAAAACTACTAAGACTTTAATTTTCCAGAAAATCCTGAAATCTCAAGGAGCTATTGCAACCTCCACTCTCTTTGCTGTGGGCTTGATTTACATCATTATGCCCAAACAGATTGGAATCTGGTCATGGGACATGCACTTGTGCACAGCTCCCGTCTCTAAAGCATAAGCTGATTCTTTTCAGGATGTGACATTACCTTTTAAAACATTCTGATCCTAAAAAAGAAAACTACAGACTGCATTTTCAAAAATGTCTTGGTGACATATTTTGTATCATAGAATCATAGAATGGTTTGGGTTGGAAGGGAACTTAAAGATCATCTAGTTCCAACCCATCTGCCAAAGGCAGGGACACCTTCCACCAGACAGGTTGCTCAGAGCCCATCCAACATGACTCTGGACATTTCTGGGGACAGGGCAAACACATCTTCATGGAATAACCTGTTCCAGTGCCTCACAACCCTCACAGCAAAGAATTTCTTTTCGCTATCTAATATAAACCTACTTTTTTTCAGTTTAAAGCCATGCCCCCTTGTCTTAGCACTAGGTGCCCATGTAAAAAGACTCCCTCCAGCTCTCTTGTAGGCCACTTCAGGCGCTGGAAAGCTGGAACAAGGTCCCCCCTGTAACCTTCTCTTCTGCAGACTGAACAAGCCTGTGAACTTGTTGAGGGAGCAGTCAGCTCCATCATCGTCATGGATAAAACGTTAAACACTATTGGCCGCAGAATTGAACCCTGAGGTACATCACTACTGACTTGTCTCCAACGAGATTTGTGCTGGTGATTGCAACCTTTTGTGTCTGCCCATTCAGACAGGTTTCAGTTTGTCGCACTGTGCCGTTATCCCCACAGAACTGATAGAACACAGGATCGATGTTATGGGAGACAGTGTCAAAAATTTTACTAAAGTCAAGTTAGACCACATGACCTCTTTGTAATTCCTAATTTTCATATCAAAAGCAAAATTCACACTTTCAAAAATTACTGTAAAGAAGCAAACAAAGAAGGGGATGGAAATTCAAGGAAGATCCAGGATGTGTCTTCAGCTATGATTGTAAACAAGACAGCTCACTGTTTGCATACTGTTAGTGGCAAAGCCACATATTTCTGCATTTGGCGGTACCTTTTCTAGAATAAGACCCAAAAGTATTTTCCTCCAAAGAAACTTCGTCTTTATTGATTAAATGTAGGATGTGCAAGGAAAGCACCATAATCTGCATACTGGCTGGTTGTCTTTGGTGGGACCAGATGTGTTTTGAGGATGTCCACCTCCTTGGAATATATGTATTAAACAGACCCCTATAGGGCCTGTATCTGATGATAACAGCTGTCAGACCCGTGTATGTGTTCACATGCTCTGTGGCAGACACTTGGGGCTGCAATACATACAAAGTTATTGCAGTAAAAGTAGCAATGACACTTCAGCTGGTCCGGAGTAAACGTCTTTTTAGTTTACAAGTTAAGGGGATGCAATTAGCTCACCATGACAGAAAAATGTTGTTCTGTTATTGTGCCTTTGCTGCAGGTTAAGTGTGTGCACCAGAGAGAATTACAATGGCTCACTTGGTACATAACTGTAATCAGATTGTGGTGCTGAGTCCAAAGGCATCTAGGAAGTTTTGATGCCTTTTGTAAATGTATATTATGTCAAAATACTAGATTTTGGTTACAGGTGACAGTTTGTGCAAGAATCACCAAGACAAAATTAGAAGGAGTGGCTGAGGTATGAGATGGTTATACAGTCACTCAACAGCACCTGGATGGGCTGGAGAATTTGTCTGAGAGAAATCTCATGAAGTTCAACAAGCAGAGCTCTACATCTGGGCAGGAATAATGCAAGGCAACAGTACATGCTGGAGGTTAACTGGCTGGAGAACAGCTCTGCAGAGAAGGATCTGAGAGTCCTGGTAAACAACAAGCTGACCCTGAGACAGTAAGATCTCATAGCAAAGGCCAGTAGCCTCCTAGGCAGCACTGTGACAAGCTCTGTCAGCATGTGGAGGGAGGTGATCTCTCTAAACACAACATCTATGAGGCCACACCTAGAGTACTGGGTCTAGTTCTGGATTCCCCAGTACAAGAAAGGGATGGACTTACTGGGCTGAGTCCAGTGAAGGGCCACAACTCTGATGAGGGTATTGGAGCATCTCTCACATGAGGACAGCTGGGAGAGGAGGGACTGTTCAGTCTGGAGAAGAGAATGCTCAGAGGGATCTTATTCATGTGTATAAATTGCTGATAGGTGGGAAAGATTACAGAGCCAGGCTCTTAGCAGTGGTGCCCAGAGACAAGACATGAGACAATAGCAAAAAATTTAATGAAATTTAATCTGAACAGGAAGACACTGCTCTAGCTGACCCTGCATGAGCAGGGCCATTGGACTAGATGGTTTCAAGAGATCCCTTCCAACCTCAGTCATTCTATATGACTGTGTAAAAGAAGAAAAATGACTAGTATGCTGTGTGATCATTCACAGGTTTATTTATTCATTTCAAATGTGCATTTCCGATGCTTGGAAGGTTAACATAGCTATTTTAAAAGAGGTCATCTCATCAACATCCTGAGGACAGATGCAAGTGAGTAGTGAAAACCATCATGCACAGACATTCATGGTTCCTTTGCAAAGCCATCATACTCTATCAAGCAGCTTCTGTTTATCTATCTTGTTTCCTTTTCCTTGCCTAAAACCCCAATATAAAAGTGTAGAAAAAGTATACCCTTATTTTCTATGGAAATTGGATATGCCAAGGTCAGAATCAGAGCATCTCATTCTCATCATGAGATGCTCTGATTCTGACCTTGGCTGATCCATTTATACAGTCATCTCTGTATATGGCTGTAATCTGCAATCTGTAAAGTCCAAGCTTGTGTTAGTAGTTACAAATGCTATTTACTCACATTGGAAAATTACACATTAAGCACAATATTTTTTAACAGGCTAATTCTTGTTTCCCCTTGCAAGTGCTGGACATGGATACATTTAATAAATAATTCATTTCATGATTATTCTAATGTTCTAATTTATTTCTGAAGACATAGGCCAAACTTCGCTCACACATAAAAGCTTGTTCAAAAAAAGAAATGTCTTATCTTGAGTCTTATCTCGTCAGCTTTTCCTGGATCTCCTGTCACGGACTAAGGTTCTCCTCTCCTTTACACACCAACTGTTTAATCTCCCTTCATTCCTTTGGACCCAACCCTTTACTATTTTGTGTCCTCATTTCTCACTCCACCCTTGGCAGCTTTCCATTCTTGATCTTGCAGCTCTTGACAGTCTCCATTTCAATTCTAACACTGGGTTCCTCTCACTCTACATTACAGATGTGCTCAAAAGGCCTTAACAGCTTCCCTTAAGAACTTTGTTATAGACTCATTTTGCTGTGTGCTGCTGTGCAATTAGTGATATTTTTGGCTACAAATTTTGGGGAGCTTGGAAGTTTGTATTTAATATCCTATTCTTGAAAGCACTTTTGCAACATGATCAAAATTCCCCTTTCATTTTCTGATAACAACATGCTCTCTCCCTTTCTTTAGTCAAATATCTGATGCATTTTCATTAACCTCTAACCAATCAACAAACACCTGGACACATTGTGACAAACACACCATGTTGTCAAAACAGCAGTTTTGTGGAGATGAAAAGGGACAGTATACTGACCAGTGTGTCTCGATTCACTGCAAGAAACTAAAAGAAAAGAGTCACAATCCTTGTACCGTCAGCAAAGACTTAAAGAATAAAGAGAAGTTCACTAAAGAAAAGCTATTTGACATTCAGTTCTGTCTCTTTGCTTTGGGCTTTCTCCACCAAATCTTTCCAAAGTTTTCCCACTAGGTGAGCTGTTAGCAAATTCTAGCAGGCATGGCAGGGCTCCAGCCAACAGCTTGCTTGCTTTTCCCAGAAGATGAAACTTCGCTTTTGTTTCCATTACCCCTTCCTGGCCCCACAATCTCCCTTCGCACTCACTAGGTTCAAAGGAGTTTTCAGTTTTGGGGAAATACAAGTGGATTTATTTTCCCCTAATTTATTTCTGCCAGGTCAATGAATTGAATGGACTCATAGATGGATTCAGTGAATACTAGAGCTCATGCAAGGTACCTCAGGGAAATTTGTTCAGACCAAATAAGTGTAGGTCAGGAATGTCCTCTTTTTGTGACAGTAGGCTATGAGATCAGCTCTCCCTTGCTTGTGAAATGGCAACATGAGACTACTTACAACAGTTAACTCTGTACCTCAGAATATGCAGCTGCAGCTTTGGGCTTGCAATTTGCAACTGCTTAACCCCCTCCTGGAAACAGGGAGAGAGAGATACAAAAATCTATAAACTTGCAAAGTTATTAGCTCATAGCTCTTTATAATGTCATAGATAATAGTGCTAATCCTTCCAAATCTATTCTCATTATATAAAGAAAAATTTAATCTAAAGGTATGAAATCTGTATTTCTCAGTTTCATAGAGTTTCATCAAGTTGTTTTCAGGGGTTATTTCCTTTAGAAAGAAAGCACAATGACAATCCCATAAGCTAACAGTACATTTCCAGTCATACCTGTGATCATACTTGATATGATTAATGGCAGAATTATGAGTTTGAGCATTCTCATCAGCAGTTCCCCAGGAAAGGAAAAGTAGAACTTATCCAAGTTAGACAGTTTTCCATATTCCCGTACCAGAACTCCAATTCCAATACCTAAAAGGGACATAAAAATGTGGCACAAATTAGATGTAATTTATAGTAGAGACATGTGGGACAAGGTGAAAAAATAGCAGAAGAACAAATAGAGCAAGCAATAAACACATTTACACAGCTATGGTAGAACTTGTAAAGCAAATCAAACGTAAGATATTTCCTTTTCTGATGATAAGCAAAGTAATAACACATATAATTCTGAAGTTGCAGGATGTCTTTAGGTAAGTCTTTGGGAAAATCTGATTAGGTGCTCTGATTATCAGTTTAGTCTAGTACTGACTTTTTACCTGCCTTCACTAGTTCTAGAAGACCTAGAAGGCATTTAAAAAATCAATATGCTATATAAACACTACCAAACACTAAAGAGAGATGGTGACATAAATACTTGAGATGATTTCTATTGGTGAAAATAAGCCTACCCAGTAGCAACACTTTCAGTAATTGCTGCTCTACATAATTAGGAAAGAGCGTGACTGTAATCACTAAATTAATTTAATAACTTCCAGGAAACTGATCAACAAAAATACACTCCACATATTTCACACTCATTCCACCACATATCTGACCTACAAATACCAGACATAAATTCAGTGATTGAGCCACAACGCAAGGCACTTTTATATGTCCTCTTATCTTTGGATTACATGAATTATCAGATAGTTCTCACTTCTGAGACAAACAATGGATAAGAGTTCTACCAAAAGGAAAAAAATCATAGGACAAAAGACAAAATTCTTCAGTTTGACAAGCACTACCTTTATTTTCCATTCCAATATGATTTTCAAATTAAAATGACTGTTATAGGAAATGTGTTCATCAGTGTCTAAAAAGCACTAGAACTGTTGTTTCACATTGGAGCTTTGTAATGCTTCAGTCCTGAATAAACTGAACATCAAGAAATCCAATTTCTAACTGGATCCAATGAAAGAACAAGTCAGAACTCTTAATCATCAAAATCAAGCTAAACGAAAATTAAGGCAGATTAAAAGTCTTTCCTGTTAATAGAGATGGAAAATGAACAAGGTAACCTTCCAAGAAAATGAGCTGCTCTAATCAACTATTAAGATTTCTGATCAAGGTGTCATTTCTGCCAGAGAACATGGACAGTTTAAATTCCTTGGAGCAATCTTGAATCTTAATAGCCTTGAAGATATTTGCAATATTATGCAAATAACCTTGATTAGTGAATGATAAGACACAATGATCTCTATTTCTAATCTAGTGACTGAATTAGGCAGGTTGAAAATACTTTGCACTTTTAGATAAGCCCAAGCAAGATAAAATTCCATTTGTAAAATAGTTACATGGATTGAAGTTAGTTGCTAGAATTTTGATCCTGAAAGCACAAGAGAAAATAGCTGAATCTAACCAAACAGGTAAGCTCCATGCCTTCAGACAATTCACACAATTTACAGCAGACATTTGCTTAAATTGCGGCAAGACTGAACTGCATGTTTTGGCAAGTTGTGTAATGCCACTTCATGTTGAGCAGGTATGACTAGGACATGTTCTAACCATCTGCCTTTCATTCTACATGGTGATTGTCATATTTGACCAGATGGAATTCTGATCATTGTATATTCAGCAGGATTGCTAGCAGGTAGAAAGATTCACCCCTGTTTTCATTCTTGAGGGTTCTGTTTTCCACTTCTTTAGATTTCACTACAAAAACTTCCCACATGGTCTCAAAATTATAGCAGGGTTTCCTTAAGATTTTCCATCTTTATATTTATACCTACTTTGTTTGATTTTTTTTTTTTTTGGTGAGGATATTATTTATCTAATGACAATAGCTGAGAATAGAGTTCCTCATTCTAACAATCTCCTGAAATTACATTATTGCTCTTAATTCCTTATTCATGCAATTTCTTTACCAGATAGAGCATTATATCCATATTAACTTGTGTAGTATGCTGAATTACAGTATAATGCAGCTACCTTTTAACTGCAGTTAGCATCTAGCATATGTTGCTTGAATATATCATAGGAATATAAGAAATCGTATTTTGTAGCAGTAACAAGAGAAGGTTAGAAATTTAGCAGAATAAACTTGCTTTTGTACTGGAAATTGACATATATGAAGCTTTTTGATCCTCATCTCAATAACCAAGTTCAACTTGGAAATTTCTTCTGGGAATTATAACACACAGAAAGAAGTGTGGTCCAGCATAAACATATTTCACATGGTAACCACCGCTTTTAACATCACATTGATTATAGCAGCCCTAAGTAAGAAGAGAGAAAGTCTTATAAAAATCTTAATTTTTCTAGATGAATGCTATTGATAACTCCATTATTTCTGAAATTAAAATGCACAATGACTTTCATCAACCATAAAATACATTATAGTCTGCAAAGCCGCTTCTATATATTAGGATTCCTCCTTTCTTTTTATTTTTTTTATTTTTTTTTAATTTATGGAATAATTTGCTTCTACTTTTTGAAGAGCAAAACATCACTTTTCCTGCTTGCCCTCTTCATCTTTCCTGTTTCAATCACTCCACCTTCCTTCTCATCCATGAAAAACTGGTTTTATTTTTTTTCCATCTCTTCTCCTGGCTTTTACTTCTTGTCTACATGCCTAAGTTAGGTTATGATTTTTACCACAAGTGCAATCCTTTCCTTACCGCTCAATGACATATACTGCTTAACCTCCAGATTTCTGCAATATTGGGCAGATGTGAAGAGTGATAGTGGAATAAACTGTACAACCTCATGTCTTTAATTTTTTAAGTAAAATACATCTTTGTAACTGTGCATAGTACAGCACATGCTGTATAGCATGGTGTCTACATTTCCTCTCCCAGCAGCCACCAACACAGCAAGTGAAAGATGCAGTCTGGGTCCCTGGGATTGCAATGCACCATGAAGGCCAAAAGAAAATTCTCTTGTCTGAACCCATATGAAAGAGCACATGCCCTAACTCCTTGTTACTGTTCTCCCACGTAGCATATAAGGCTTTTAACAAGCTTGGTAACAGACAGAAAATCCTTCAAAGAAAGGGGATAAATACAGATGAAGTGAAGTGAGGGGTGAGGATGAGAAGAACAAGAGAAGAAAAACAGAGCAGAAGAGAATCATTGAATATAAGCACACCAAGTGAAATCCATTGGCACCCATCTTTCAGGGAGTCTCACCTTAAAAAACTAGAGGGAATACATGTTTTCTCTGTATAGGAGCCATTTCTTGTTGTGTTACCCAAAGAAAGGGGAGCAAAAAATGCTGCAAGGGGTTAGCTAGCACCCGCAATTGGCTCCACTGTATATAGCACTAGATCCATCACATCTGCCAAGCCTGAGGCTTTACAGGACCTAGCAGATGATGGCTGTGTGTAATAAGGTGCAGAAGCAGTCTGGCCTGTGTATGTATGTGCAGTGAGTCCACCACAGAAATTAGGTAAAATGTGTCTTGGGAGACAATTCTGTTGAGGTTTCTGTCTATCTGCAAAACAACTTTTGTGTCTAAGTATCTGGTGAACAGTAATTTATTGCAATCTGACCTTGATCTGGAGCGTCTCTTTATATGTTGCTATTCTTTCTGAAATGTTGCCTAAGGAAAAACGTAAATTATTTGTATGGAAACAATTATAGGGCTACTACATTTTTCTTCAAGTACCTCGCTGAAGTTCATGACAAATTTGAAAATGAGTAAAATAACCTCGACACACTTGGTTCAAAAAATCTGCATAATCTCTAGGCTCAGTTATACTAGCACACATGGGGTGTGTCACAAACTGTACTACAGCTATAGTAAACTTGTAAAAATGTGCTGGCCATTCCACAGCCCCCCAAGCAACTCAACATGGAGACCATTTACAATTTTTCAGGAAGTGATAGCTAAACCCTGAAGCCCTTTTTTATACAATTACACACACAGACATCCCAGCTTCTATTTCTCACTGAAAGAGAATATAAACCAGATAAAATTGGCATCTAATAGTTAGGACTCCATAATGTTATTTGTACTCATGGATGAGAACACTGATTTGGGATGCACAGTACTAATTAACAGGGAATTCTCCATCAGTGCCATGACACTGAAGAAACAGCAAATCACCCTCAACTCCCACTGATTTCATTATGTGAATGATCCTTAGGAATGAACCATAAAGACAATGAGAAAAAGAATCCAGCATATATTTTTGTAGAATTAATAATCTGTTTTGTAAAATGATCTGCTCTGAAGTATATGTAGTGTTCTGAAAAATAAATATGAAAATATTTATTTTTCCTATTTTCTTAAAATTTCATGGCATGGAAACTCCTTTTCACTGAAGCAGAGTCAGTGACCCTGGCAGATGCTGATAGACAGTGTGGGAATGACAGGAATTTTGCTTTGACAGCACTGAAAGAAGAAAAAAAAGTCACATGGTTCAAACCTGGTATTATTTAATTGTACTGTAGCAATATCTATTAAGTTATTAACTAAGTGATTAAGCTCTTCATAATTTCACATAATATGCTGCACACACATGACAGACTAAAACACAATTACTTCTATCATATTGGTGGGTCTTAACTGGATTAACTTCACAGCAGATGATTGATGGAACTGAAAAGGCCAGCAAACAAACTTCACTGACTTGATTTCAAGCACAATACAAAATATTCAATATAAACATGTCAAATTGCAGCACAGGCAGGCAAGATTTGTGCAGTCTGATACATTCTCAGTCCTTTAGTAATATTTTATAAATCAATTTTGTCTCTGCTCTCTCCATAGAGGTTTTGTTATCACTGGCTGTCTCTCAGCTGCAAGAAAATACAGTGCCAACTATAAAACACTAAAAGAGAGGGTGTAGAAGAATATATTACTAATGCTTATAAACATATTATTTCAGCTTTCATTGAACTATTTTTAATACTTTCTAACGTTACACATTTTACTGCTTTACACTGTACTTGACAATGTACCTTCCAACAAACATACTGATGTTGATTGAAAAAAGAAGGTTCTTAGAAAACTGTAGGCAACCACTAAGGTATAGAGTCTCAGGGGTATAATTACATGGCAACTGGTCTTAACTCTCTGGTTGCTTATGTTAGCCAGACTACCTGATTGCTTACAAAGACATGTGAAGAAAAGCTCTCAGAAATCTTCCAGAAAGAAGTTCCCGTATCAACTCTTGGTTTACGGAAGAATATTTAGTAGCAATTTATAAGAGAAGATGCGCTTGTGCTCTGCCATGGTGAGACCCCCTGATGCTCTCTGATTACCCTGCTGAGGGTGCAGTGGTTGTAAATTCCTTCACATAAGCAATACACTGTCATCTGACTGCAGCGTGAGGAAAGTTCAGGTAGACAGTGACTCCCTGTGATGGACCTTCAGGAATGAAGGCAAGGTGGAGTGCTGGCCAGAGGGGGAAAAACCAGCTTCTCCAGTGTGGGTGTACTCCCTTTACTCACAGTAGGTTTGAAGGCTACTGCAAACAGCAAACCCACATAACTCCTGCTACTTTTTGTGCTGCGGGAGCCTGGAACAGGGCTAATAACATCGGGTAGCCTGTAGCAGTCACCAGTAGAGCATAGCAGAGCAGCCTCTTTGCTACGCAGCCCTGCACAAGGCACACCTATCAAACCCAGGGCAGTTAGCTCACTCAGACAGGAAAAGGGAAAAATAGTGGCTATTCTCCTGTGACTGTGTGACCACAGCTCTGCTGAATGCTGAATCAGTGCTCCCTCTGAACATACAGAGGGCTAACCAGTTTGACTATTTAACAATGTCTCCTATTGGACTCTGGCTTTCCTGTCATTTATCCAAACAGACTGTAGATGAGTTTCACCTGTACATATCTTCCAAATATTTTCCATGTGCAGATGCAACTTCTTTCAGAGAAAGCCAAGAAAAAATATACATCTGAAGGAAGAAGAAAAACCTTACAATTGTGCTTCATCTAGCTAGCACTCTTGTACAGAATCTACCACTGTAAAAATAAGCTAAATTGTACCAGATTATACATTTGTTTCTTTCACAGTTTTTTAACAAACTTGTTGACTTATCTTTGTGAAGGACTGTGCTTACAACCTTAACATAACAAATTCATTTCTTTTATAAACAAGATTATGTCATAAATTAAACAATCTGGGGAAAATGACAATTCTTTCCCAGCAGCTATGCAACCTCCATTTCTTCATGAATTTGGATATATCATGGTGAAAGCACCTGTTCTGTTGGGAAATAGTGTTAAGGTTTCAGGAAAAGCTAATTCAGTGTCAAACACACAAAAAGGAGGACCACAAGGTAATTAAAAGAATGAAGAGCCTACCTTTTGAATGAACATGAAAGAGCTTGGTTTGTTCAGGGATGAGAGTGGTAGAAATACAGAAAATGGTTGAATACTAGCGATGGAGCAATATTTTAATTATCTGATGCATAGCCAAACTGAATACATTTATAGTGGAAATCGTAAGGCTTTCAACCATCAGATTGAAGAATATACCTTCCCAGGAGGATATACAACACCAAATAGCCTATCCAGCTTTAAGATGGAGTATGATATGTAACAGAATTTTATCTACAACGGTGTAACCTGAAGCAGCAGAGGCCAGATTTGATAACCCAGGGGATATCCTTCTATCTCATATTCCTGTGTTTTACAGTAAAATTGAAAGATAACCTGACAACAGTAACCTGTCTTTCTTCTTTTGCAGACCTTCCTTGTGACCCCTTTCAGATATCACCTCTAAAACCATTACCCTTCTCCTTCATCTCATTCATCTATGATGTGTGAGCCTTCTTTAATTATGCAGTCATCCAGACATGTATAGGTCTTACTGCTTCCTTCATGTCTCCACATCCACTACATTTTATAAAGCAGTGTTTTTGTTTGGACCCCTTTTCTCAGTAATTTCAGAAATTCATCTCCCTCAGTTGTAGTATCTAATGTTTTGCTCATGTGGTCTAACACACTGCAGCACCATTGGCACCATCACAATGCCACACACAAAAATTTAGGAATTTCTCACTCGTCTTTGTAAAAGCCCACTGGTCTTCTGTTCTCTTTCCACATTTGCTTGCTGTGCCAAAGCTATATAAGCACCTTTGTACATGGATAGCTCAAGAGATATTAGCTCACTAGAACACATCAGGAAAAATGCATCTTCATTTAAGACCCCTAAAACACACAAGAAACTAAATAGTTGGCAATGGTATAAGAAAGGTGAAAGGCTATTAACTGGAAATAACTGCCAGATTTTGACCCTTGTTATTGCTTCTTTGATGAGAGAAGAGGACAGTAAACAGGACATTCTGTTCCAGCTCTCCCCTTGTTGGAAGAGCAATGGAATGATTGCAATTGAGATAAGCAGCTGGACAGGCCATTTAGTGGACACTAAAGATAGACAGATAGTAACATGCAGAAACATTGTTATTCTGAAACTAATGAAGCCATCAAAGCATTGAGAAATCAGATACATGACCTAGAAAATTAGCTCAGATTAAGAAACACCAGGTCGTTTGCCATTCCAAAAACATGAAAGGACCACTAAATTTCAAAAGCTAACTCCAATACTGCCCTGATCTTCAGATGTGATACAGCTGTGATACAGATGTGATCTTACAGCACAAGATAATGTTGTGGGACTATAAGTACAAATGCCTTGCACAAATCCTATGAGGCCTTTGTGGAAAAAAAAAAATAAAGATTTCTGAACAGTGCAACTGTTATTAATGAATAGTCTCAACCTGAACATTATCTTTTTTGTTGGGGTATAGGAGATGAAAGTTTCTAAAGTGAAAAATAATAAATATATAAAATATATAAATAATATATATAAATAAAAATATAGACATTTCCTAACATGTATATATAAAAGAAAAAAAATGTAATTACATTGTTTTATTTTCCCCTAAATAATATTGGGAAATTGGACAGAGTAAATATTTTGCTGGTATTAGTATTCGTGTTCTTGGTTCAAATGTAAAAAAATACTGGTAGACTTTGGTAGTTTGGGGACTTTGTAGAGTGTAAATTGACATTAGGCTCACCCTTTCCAAAGATTAAAAAATTCAGCTCTAGTGATAGTTTCACTTCACTCACATAAAGTGAAACCCAGAGTTTGTGTTAAAACAAATAATAAAACAGGAAAACTTTACATGCCAGAAGAAGAAGTAAAAGATGAATTTTCTTTGCTTCAAAGCAGTTCAAGGCCAAAAGAGGCATCATGCAATAACTTCAATTACCTTTGCATTCTTTCACTGGCTGACTTCCTGGCTCAGAGCATTTTTGATCCTCAGTAGTATGTGAACCTCTCAGATTAAATTATTAGTCATTCTGCATTTTACTTCCCATTTTTAAAATTAAATTCAGACATTTTGTCAGAATTGCTATATTTCATATATTTCTGATGACATCCCACCCTATATCAAACTGTAGGCAAGTGTTGCAGAGAAACACGGATGTAAAAATCATCACTGTCTAGAGAGGCATAAAACGTCACAAGTATCATCTATGCTCTTCTGAGGCACACCAGGAAGAAAAGAGTCTTCTGTTAAATTTCCATGCTACCACAGTTGATTCAAGGTGTCTGGCCTTCATTTGTTATAAATTCCAAATTAATAAAATGCTATGCTTCAGAATTCAAGAAAGGAATCGAATGCTTGGTTTACAGCTATACTTGTCAGAAAAAAAGTAGTAATTCTTTTGTTTCATTATATTCCCCTTAACTTCTTTCCCTATGTTTTTGCTACTATATTTCAAGAGACTATGAATCAGCTTCATTGTTTGGAACCTTACTACTGAATTGTGTAAGGAACAAGAAATGGTACTGAAGACAACCTGAACTATGCTAACAGGCCACTTTTTGATAAGAGTACAAGGAGGGAGAAATGGAAAATGGTGAAACCTTACTTCGTATCAAGAATGGGCTTTTGATTTTTAAATTACATTTGCCAGAGACAGAAGGAACTTACTGTGAGAGAGACTTTATAGGTCTATGCGGTTTAGAGGCTGCAGGCTACATTTGCAAAAGAAACTTTTTGGAATATGGTGAGATCCGTGGATTCAGGGTGGCCTTCTGCATAGGGAAAGGCCATCACTAGACTGAGAGGTTACTAATTGCTCTGTTGTTGTCTTCACCCTATGAGACATTCATTCTTGTAAGAATGCACTGGTGGACTTCCAGTAATGCAGAGGTATTGCTTTTAAAAACAGCTGTCAAATCCCCTTGTGTCTTAAAACCAGCTGTCGAACCCCCTTGTGACTGATTACAGAGGGAGCACAGCCTTTCATTTAGCAGGTGTGAATGCACCTGACTTGTCTAGAAACAAAGAAATAGTCCTATAGTGAGATATTACTACTTAATATTATAATGTAAAAGAATAACTTCCATTAACATTAAAGATAAATTTTTGGCATATAAACTGCTAGGAGGATATCATAAAACACAAAACAGAAGCTTCAGTGGCTGTTGCGCTTATCAAATCCTGACAAATAATTATAGCCACAATACTCAAAGTTTCTGCACTGCTGGTGTTACAACAGGAACTATGCATACTTTAATCTCACTCTCAAATACGGGGAGAAAAGGAGGTCTGCTGCCAGCCCAAATCTTTCAACAATGGAATTGCACAAGCAAAGCGTCTGATCCTGCAGAGACTGAATAAATTCACTTCAGAGGTGGAAAAGTCAGGTATTTAGCGTGCTCGAGCATCAATACGTGGTCCCCGCCCTCTCTCAGTCACTCCATCCCTGCCTTACGCCACCGCTTGCTGCAGCTCGAGTTTTTGCACGTTCTCTGGCCGCCTGGTCCCGGCTCTCCCTGTGCCACCTCGGACAGCTCCCGCCGCCCCTGCGCCGCCCAGCCCGGCTCCCGGGCCGGCAACAAGCTCCCTTTCTCGTGGTGTCTGAGGTGTACAGCGTGAGGACCACGCACATATGTGAAGAGAAGAACGATGGAGGAAGGTAATGACAGAGCACAAGCACAAAAGTGTTTATCGCTGCCTCACACCGAGACTGCACTGGCACAGCCCTGATGAACGTGATCTGCGGTGGGCTGAAGAAAGGACACCTGCCATTCACAGTCTCCACTAGCTTCCTCCTTCTGTATCAATCTAAATATTGAATTTCTCACATTTCCTCATGAATACCTGAACAATTTCAGTGTCCCACACATGTGCTGTTGAGAAAAGCCCGCCTTCAAATCACAGACAGGCTCAGAGAGTATCTGAAGTTCTGAATCTGTTTAGGAAGTGACAGACAGTTCATTCAGCGATTTAAAAAAGTACTCGTAACCTACAAATTTAGGTAAACTGAATCTTTCAAAATAATGCCTCCCAGACCTGAAGCTGCTAAAAAAAAAAAAAAAAGTGCTAATAGATTTCAAAATTACAAGTATAAAAAAATTCCAACTTATTTGTGTATAATTTCTGAGAACGTAAAACAATCTTGGCTCTAGTATAGCATGCTACTGCAACTCAGTGCCTTGGACCATATGTACACAAATCACCTAAACTTTTATTTCCACTGTAAGAAAAAGGCTGTTCTGCTGAAGAACTGCACAGTACTACAAGCTATCAGGCTATAACATGCAGACTAATGAGCAAGTATTTACACATAATCAGCCTTTTACTTTCATGACTGGTCTGTCGGCGTTGCAGCAGTGACCTTTTGGAAACAAAGTGATGACCAAAAATAAATGCTCTATGAGAAACCTGTGAAGTGTGACTTAAACTCTCCATATGCAATTGCCCTTTGCACATCTGTTTCAGCGTGAGTAATTTTCAGGGATATTTCTGTTTTATTTTGCCTTGATTGTACAATCTGGAAACAATGTAACCTTCTATATAAAGGGCTGAAGAAGCACTTGAAGCAAGTTGACTTTTAAAATGCCTTTGTTAGCTCAGTTGCTTTGGGCTCAGTTAGGCTAGCAGAGTAAAAAGACGCAAGACACACTTTCCTTTGCAGGTATTTGCGTGAGGCTGCTGCTCTCCTGGTTACAGATCTCTCCACATCACCTTGGGGGTCTGAGATCAACTCTCTTCTAAGGCAAGGAAAATAACTACTTGAGCCTCAAATTTTGTTTTCTTTGAATATACATTCAGGTGTTTTCACCCAAAAGACATGACACTTAAGATGGTTTGTGTACAGATTTTAAATTATAACCCCACACACACTGCTATAAAAGAAATTCCAGTATTTTTGAAAATGGAAAGGACGGGCAAAGGGTTGAATGCTTAAAATATAGCCTAAAATAATTACACTTGAAAGAAGAAGTGTTTGGAATTCTGAGGGGTTTCTGTCTGTTTCTGTCTCTTGTCAGAGACACACACAAATAATCGCGAAAACTTTTCAGCTTAGTAAGAGTACTAGTAAAGATAAGCATATTTCAATTGGATTCTGAATATGACTCTGATAATGATGAGCAAAAATCACGACTCCATATGATAGTGTAGGAATATCAGGTACTTTGCAGCACAGCTGGACAGCTTTCACAGCACATTTTCACAGCTTGCTGCATTTATTACTTCCACTCCTCCCTCATCATACATTTCTGAAAAGCCTATTTTCTTCTTTCAATATGATGTGCTACTGTTCTGCTCACAAATGCTAAATTGTTCTTCCAAACAAACTAGATTAACAAACCTCAGACCAATTTCCCAGGGCATATTAAAAAAGAATAAATATGTAAATTTAATTATGAAGGGTTTGAGGACTCTAGGTATATTACAAACCTTCCTCAAGCTGTAGTAAAACAATAATATATCATTCAACTCCATCTTTACAAGGGTTTCACTGTTCCTTACTTCACCTTTGAGAAATACTGAAAACGCTGCAGATACATACTTACTTGCAAAATGTAATTTGGTCCCAGGCTTTTGGAATTACTACGAAGAGTCTCTTTGACGATATTATAGAGCTCCCCTGAGTTTAGGACTGTTAATTACAGTGTAGCAAACAGAGAAGGCCAAGGACACAGGAGGTGTTGGGAGCCTGTCCCTCTCTCACTGGGAATTCCTATTAGGGGAATTGGGGTCAATTGTCCCCACAGCTCCCGCACTGTCATACTCTGTGGCTCTCAGAGAAATTTAATTTCAGAATGTTTCACCTGTAGAATCACATGACACTCTTCAATTCTAACTACAGTCATTGAAGATGATGAGAGGGGAATATTTCTTAACCACTTCTGTAAATCTGAAGTCAGTACGTCAACTCATACAAGAGTACCTGACAGGACAATGCGAAAAAGCAATTGTACACACAAAAACACAGACAGATATACACACTCCTCCAGTTGTATAGTCAGATTTTCAAAGCAAGGCCCTTAGCACTTGGTATGCAAAACTCACAAAAATATTTTGGTTTTGAACGAGGTGAGAAAAATCCAGAGATCTTTCAAATACTGCATGCATTGATAAAAACACACATGTATATGTAAGCACAGTTCTGATCACAGCTTATAAATAACTGGGTGGAATTCCAAGATAATAACTCTCTTCTGAACAAATTTGCAATGAAATAGGCATGGTCCAGCCAAACTTGAAGTTAGCAGAAAAGTCATCTGAAAGAGACCCATCAGACAGCAAGTAATGAAGCATTTATAGCAGCACTTCTCCACAGGAGAAACAATGCGAATGAGGCTCTCCAAATAATAACCAGGAGAAAATGTAATAAGGTGTGCCAAAATTATGCCCTATGGAAAAGCCTCTTCATCTAAGTAACTTGATGCATTCTCTTTGCCCAGCTGTCCTTAGTAAGATGGTGTTCAGCTCGTTTCCACTTCAAAAACTAGTTGACGTACAGGGGAGAAATCCTCCTATCTTTACAGTGATGGCCCTTAAAATCTCCCTGAAAGCCGGGTGGCACTGCCAGACTTTTCACCCATAAAAACCCCTCCGAAAGCTGGGCGACACTGCCAAACTCTTCCAGCCGCACCACTCGTTTGGGCCGTCAGAAGCTCCACAAAGCCACCTCCACCGCTTCCCGGCCCTGCAGCCTCCCTCGGCGGGGCTGCCACTGGCAGACCCGCAGTAGGCAGGCGCCGCGTTCCCCCCAAGAGCTGCAGAGGCCGCCCGGGGCACAGCCCGCCGGGGGACCCGCAATACGGAGAGCACACAGCTCCCGGCGCCCGCGCTCCTTCTCCACTCGGCGGTCTCACCCCGCCCATCACCGACCTTTGCCACACGGGCCGGCGGGACGCGCGCAGGGGCCGGCCCGGCCAGGAGGGCCCCGGAGCCCCCGCTGCCGACCCGGCCACCCGGGGCTGCGAGCGCCGTGTCCCCCTCGCCCTGCCCCGCTCTCGCCCTGCCGCCGCGGCACCGTGACACTGCGGGGCTGCTCTCCGCAGCCGCGGCGATGCCGGGGAAGAGCGGCCGGCCGCCCTGGCCCGCCTTTCGGGTGGGTCGCTAGCATCGCCCCGCGCCGCCCGGC